>NW_009608160.1:0-308 GCF_000690535.1 Cariama cristata
GGTGGTGGAGGTTGTGATGCCCCATAGCTTTGCAGGGCACCCTGTCCCCCCGCTGGGCGCCCCAACCCCACAGGGCACCCCATCCTGTTGGGTACGTTCCCATTGGGCACCCCACGCCCACAGGGTACCCCGTCCCCACCAAGCACATCCCTGCAGGGCACCCTGTCCCCACAGGGCACCCTGTGCTGCACTCCATCCCCACTCTGCACCCATGCCCATGGGGCATCCCAACCCTGTGGGACATCCCATCCCACAAGGCACCCCATGCCCATGGGGCACCCCACCCACACAGGATACTCTGTTCCCAC
>NW_009608161.1:0-1949 GCF_000690535.1 Cariama cristata
CCCCAGCAGCTCTGTCCCGTATTAGGTGGAGTGAACAAAAACAGTAGGTGCCACTAAAATTTCTCTATGGCACACTGATTCTTTTCTGGATGTCCTCTTAATGGTTAATCCCAAATATTCAACGATCCCAAGGTCTCCTCCCTGGCTGTTTGTCACGCTGGGAACCATTCTGGGGAAAACAGGCTGCCTCACTGCCCTACAGAAATTGCAGAGTAGTTGCCTTTTAAAAAATAAAAATAGGCAGTTCAGAAATTATACAGACTGTAGGAGACATTCACAATAAAACAACAGGAATAGTCTGGATTTTATTTTAGGCTCTTCTCTCCCCCTTTTTCTTTTTTTTTATTTCAACCACTAATTACAAAGTGCAGGCTGGAGGCTCAGCGGTGGTGGAGCAAGGAAGGAGGAGACATGCGTGCTGGGTGCGGAGGAAACAATTTCACCAACTGCTTATTTCAAACAGAGATCAAACGAGGTCCCAGGTGACGATGGGTCCCCGCTGCCATTGCCAGAGCTGTAACGCAGCGTTGTCGCTGCTGGTGAAGTTTGTATGTGCGTGAAAGAGAGAGGAGAACTAAGGACCAACAGTTATTAGGGAAATCTAGTCTTTTTATCGTGGTTTGCTGAATAAAACCTTTGCCAGCCATGCTGTGGGTCGTTTGGTGGGCAAGTGGGGATGAGTTGGGTCTGGAAAGGATGAACTTCAAGAGTGAGAGAATCAAATGTGGGACCCGTGGTGGGAGGTGTGTGTGAATCGGCACAAAACCTCCGGCTTCAGGAGGGGACCGCCATGGCTGAGGGGAGCCACAGCCTTCCCCAGGGTTGTAGGTGGATCCCTGTGATCAAGGTTGTGGGGTTTTTTTTAATTAGGAGTTCAGGGAGACTGAACTTTTTTGGGTTTTTTGTGAGATCAGTGCTAGCCACCTAAGGAAGCCAAGCGGAGCAGCGTCCTGGCGTGATAGTATCCCTGCCACTGGGCTAACGTCCGCGCGGAGCGGGTGATCTGTCTCTCCTTCTTCTTGTTAGACATTTGCTGATAACAGCCAAGCCCTGGAAGGTGGTCAGAAGATAACCATCTCTGTGGGAGTGCGTGGCAGGGTGGTTATTTCCTGTGCTGCTCTCTTCATTGCTTCTGCTCCTGGCACAATGAGCATCAGTGGTGCTGAATGTTCTGGCAGGTTTTCCCTGCTGCACGCAGGGGAATGACAAGAAACGGGTCAGGCACGGATTTTAGGATCAATGTGACCCACGTGTCCCTCTGAAAGTACTTTTGTCCCCTGACACTACACTGTTGCAGAGATGAACAGCCCACGGGGTGAACCTGCAGCTTACCGGTGGGCTTCAGGGTCAGCTTGTCTCTGGTGTCTCGGTCCTAATTTCAGGTACATGTCGAGTGTGGGTGATGCGCTGGGAAAACACTGGTGTGTCGGGCTCGTGGACCAAGGAGCCAGGCTTTGCTGGTCTCTAGTAAGAGCTGGTCTCTGGGCTGATGGCTTGGTGGTTTACAGTAGTGTAATGTTGGGTAGAGAACTTTCTGAGGGGGGTGTTTTTAAGGAAATCCCTGTAGCAAGAGGCCTGAGACACTGTGAAAGCTGTGAACTGGTTGTGAAAGTGTTTGTCTTCAGCATTGCCCTCTGTTTGCCTCTGTGCCCCCGTGTAACCTTGTATTGGGTTTGCGCGACAAAGTTTTGGTAGCGGGGGGGCTGCAGAGGTGAATTCTGTGGCCAGCAGCTGCGCCCATGTCCGATGGAGCCACCGCCAGCCGGCTCCAGGACGGACCCACCGCTGGCCCAGACCCACCCCATCAGCGATGGAGGCTGCACCTCTGCGATAGCAGAGTTAAGAAGGGGGGAGAGGGAAACAAAACACAAAACTGCACAATTGCAGACAAAGAAAGCAGTGAGACTGTGTGGCAGGAGCCGCCCCGCAGCCCCCGGGGCGCGCAGCCG
>NW_009608161.1:2105-3968 GCF_000690535.1 Cariama cristata
ATGTTGGAGAAGTCCATGGAGGACTGTCTGCCGTGGGAGGGACCCCAGGCTGGAGCAGGGGCAGAGGGTGAGGAGTCTTCCCCTGAGGAGGAAGGAGCGGCAGAGACAGCGGGTGATGGACTGACCCCAGCCCTCATTCCTCATCCCCCTGCGCCGCTGATGGGGAGGAGGGAGAGAAAATTGGGAGGGGAGTTAAGCCCGGGAAGAAGGGAGGAGTGGCGGAATGTGTTTTAAGATTTGGTTTTATTTCTCATTATCTTACTCTGGTTTGATTGGTAATAAATTAAACCAACTTCCCCAAGTCGAGTCTGTTTTGACCGTGACGGTACTTGCTGAGTGATCTCTCCCTGCCCTTCTCTTGACCCGTGAGCCTTTTATTATATTTTCTCTCCCCTATCCAGCTGAGGAGGGGAGTGACAGAGTGGCTTTGGTGGGCACCTGGTGTCGAGCCAGGGTCAACCCACCACAAACTTCATGTCAGGACTTCTCCTTGTACACAAGAAAGATGAATTGCATTTGGTGTTTTCTGGGTTGCCCTGTCTTTCCCTTCTCTGCTCGTTGCTCCCTCCTCTCCTCTCATTGCTGCACATGGTGCCTAAACAGCTGATTCGTTTCTAACACATTCCCTTTTTCCTTGCATCCCAAATGCAGAAGCATTGAGAAGCTGAAAGTACAGCTGATTATAACCAGACCTCACTGAGCTTCGTTATCCCTCTGAGAGGAGGGTAGAAAGAAGCCCAACTGGATTTGTAATCAGTTAAGATGTGACTAACAGCACGAGCTAGCCAGAAACCTCCCAATGCAGCAACTGTGTTGGAAAACATCAGTTTGTCAAAGCTAAACATTTCTGTGGGAATCATATAGGCCAGTCTTGTCAGGAATAGTTGGTGGTTTTGGTGGTTTTTTTTGATCTGAGATAAAATTTCTGGTCAAAACAAAGAACCCAAACAGACCTGCACCCCAAAGCAGTCGGCTGGTCAGTCCAGCTGCTGGCATAGCTGCTTGGGGCAGGGGATCAGCACTTTTAGCAGCAGCCTCTTTGACTTCTTGATGCCCATCAAACACATCAAGTTCTCTGGTCAGGAGATGGGCTCATCGCATGCAGCAAGCGGCTCTAGTTCCTCAGGGATGCCTGGGCTTCTCGCACACCAACACTCCCATTCATCCGAGACATGGGTGCAGCAAGCCACGCTTCCCAAACCTTCTGCTCCTCCCCAGCTGGGTTTGGGCAGGATCCAGTGGCTGGAAGCTCCTGCTTTGCCCGCTGTTGATACGAGTCTCAGGAGTCCAGGCTCAGGTTTATTAGGAAAACTGGAGCAGGTCGTGCCTTGGTGCTTTCCTCCCTGCTGGGGCAGATGCCCTCTGGGAGGGGGAAGTTGCTGAGTTTGCAGTGGGGATGAAGGAATCGGGTCGCCGGACACTGCATCAAGGTGTCCCCACTCTTCTCCCATGCCGCAGTCACCTCGAGAGAGCTCCTAAATGGGAAACTGCTTCAAACCAGAGTGTCCCACCAGCACCGCTCCTGCGAGCGAGGCCCCTCCGTGATGGTTGTGCTGTCTCTGCTTGGCTCTGCCTGTAGGAACATTCCGGTGGGTCCCTGGGGAGCAAGGCCAGCCTGTGGCATGCAGTGAGCTCTGGCCTGGGGTGCCTGAGCTCCTCGGGATGTCTTGTCCTCTCGGCTCGCCCCACGCACAGCTTTCGGCAGCCACCTTTTGGGTCAGCAGCCAGAAGGGCCGAGCTGCCGCCTGGCTCCGCTTTCCTGCGTCTGAGAGAGGGAAATGGGGCTGGCATCTGTTCTGTCCCCCCTTGCTCCCTGGGAATGGCTCTGCAGCAGTGCCCTAAAGAGGCTGGAGCTCAGGGGCT
>NW_009608161.1:4086-8866 GCF_000690535.1 Cariama cristata
CGCCCAGTCCTGCAGCATCCCCTTGCCGGCCAGGTACTGTGCGTGCCCTGGGAGAGGAGGTCAGCAAAGGATGGGCTGGAGCAGGGTGCCTGCGTCTTCCCAGATGACTGCCGTGTCCCTTCCTTGGCTCGGGGCTGGGGGGGGGGGCGCCGAAAAAAAGGCTGGTCTCGCTGCTTGTGCTCCTGAGGCTCAGGAGCCGCCCAGCCTGGGGACTCATGTCTGGTGGTGTGGCGGAGCCTGCGGCACAGGGGCCTCGTCTGCTGCCCAAAGCCATCCACCCTGCTTGAGTGGAAGCTCTGTGCCACTGGTCTTGGTGGAAACCCTCCATGGAGAGCAAGTTTAGACCTGGTTGCTCGTCCACCTCCTGTAAAAGCTTCCCCTTCCCTGTGCACCCTGTGATTCGAGGGAGGGAGGGCTGGGGATCAGCTGTGCTGCCATTGCTGCCATTTTCATCGCGCAGCCTCCTCTTGCTCCTCTTTCTTGCTGTGCTGATTTGCATTGACTCAGACTTCCTTGCTCGCGGTGGCCCCGAAGCCGAGGCGCTGCGCAGGGGAGTGTCGGCGAGTCAAACGTGGTGATCGGGCTCACAGGGCACTGCTCAGGCCGGCCGAGACCTGAGCCTGTTTTGCCAAGCTCTCTCCGTGCAGGCTGATAAAATCCCTTGCCTGAAGTCTAAGGGGATGAGACAGTCAGGTGGGAGGCCGGCTTGGGGTGTCCCTCTAATGCCATGTTTTGATGTGGTTTCTGCTTGCGTGCCTTCTCTTTGGGGGGGGAATTGCAATGAGGGGTCAACACTGCTTCCAGCTCCCCCAGCTTTGCAATGTTCCCTTTGCTGGGAGCAGCCCCCCGTGTCCGAGGTACCACCCAGCAGCAAGGCTGGCTTCTTCCAGCATCATGTTGTAGCGAGGTGCCCTCGCTCCCCCTTCTCCTCCCTCCAGCCCTGGGGAGGCCTTTTGGTGGGAAAACAAGGGTTATGCCATGGAGACCCCAGGAACAGTCCTGGTTTGGGGGTACAGCCTCCTTCACCCTGCTTTTCCCAGAGGCTCTAGACCCTGGTGAGAATGGTGTGGAGAGGATGTGCAGAGGAGCTGGTTTTGAAGGAAACAGGCTTTCCGCTGGCTGGTCCTTCCCCTCGCTTTGGGAGCTGTTGGCCATCTTCAGCCTCCCTCAGCGGAGGATCTCGATCTCCAGGAGAGGCTGTTGCTGCAGGACCTGTGCCGTCAGCCGGTGTCACTGCGGAGGCATGGCTGCCCCGAGCTTACAGCCCAACAAGAGGTGGAGGAGAATCCGGGTGGGATGCTGTCTCACAAGACTGAAATCCTTTTGGATCCTGGCTTTTGATCAGGGCTTTTTCCCACCTCCAGCCCCCATGAGGGTGCAGCCCCATGTGTCCAGCTGTGCCCAGGTTACGGGTTTGGCTTGGCACGTTCTTGCCTAGAGGATTTGCGGGGGGGGGGGGGGGGGGGGACCTTTTCGGGGGGTGGTGGTGACCTTTGAGCATAACCGCTCACCTCTGGCTGTTCCCCCGCACCAGCTCCTCTTACAGTCTGGGTGCTCAGTTTGTGGCTCTGCATCTCCTACCATCCCGCATCAGGGAGCTGGAGATGAGGGACCAGGAGATGCTCGGCATAGCCCAGCCCTGGGGCTGTACAGGAGTGGGGACACAGCAGCGATCTCCTCCCGAGCCATCGGTGTCACCTGCAGAGCCCACACCAAACCTTATGGCACAAGTGTCCCTTATTTCACGTCCTGGGTGGCTCAGGGTCTCATCACCAAGGTGAGCACGTACAGATGTACTTGGCTGAACCAGGATGTTTTTCTGAACTGGGACTGGTTTCCCACAGCTTTGGCAGCGCTGGCTTTCTCTGTGGGGCCGGTTGTAAAATCCTTCGGGCTCTGCGTGTGTTTTATCTGTAGGCTGGTGGCACCGAGCGACTCCTGTCCTGGCTGGGGTTTTGTGGTGCTACTGTGGTACAGCATGTATCAAGGGAAGGTCTGGACAGGACAGATCTGAAGTCCTCTAAACACTCCATCACCTGCTTTAAAATGCATTTGTGTGTGTGATACTTCTAAACGGATCATATATGTAAAAGTATATTTAAAAAACAACAAAACAAAACTTTTGCTCTGTCATCACTTAGAGAAGAATTTGGTTTTACACTTAAAAAGCTTTGGGCAGAGGCTATGGAAAGTTTTGGCCTGGGAGGAGAGCAGAGTGGAAGGGCCGGAGTATGCGAAAGCTGCTGTTCTAAGAGCGTTTTAGAGCCCTTGGTGCTGCCAGCTCTGCCGATAGCATCTCTAAGAGAGCTGCTGCCAAACGTGTTCCTTCTGATGCGAGGGTGAGGGCACCCGGCTTTGCCTGTGCCCCGACCTGGGTGGGATTTCTCTCGAGTGAGACACGTCTGTGCTGCTGGGAAGAGCTGGGCTTGCAGCTGCTCTCTTGGCTTTTTTGGGGGACCTGGATCCACACAGGGAAATGCTGTCATTCTCCGTTTCTTCCCTGCAAAGATTTGCAGCTGTAAAATGGGGCTATAAGATCTCATCTGCACTGGTCTTGGTGACAGGGAAGAGGTGAGGACCCCTTCAGCCCCTTCCCCACCCTGTTACCTCTGCCCGTCCCAGCGGTTCACCCCAAACCCTCTGTCCTGGGACAGAGCGGGGGATCTGGGATCTGTAGGGAGACAAAAAGAGCTTGGCTTTTTGGTGAACTAGAAGATGAGAGGGGCAGGACTGATGCCTGTAAATACTTGGGGGGGTGGCAGGGACAGAAAATTATTTATGTCTACCCAGGAACAATGTTGGCACAAGAACGAGCGGGTAGAAACCAGCAGGAAGAAACTCAGGCTGGAAATGCAAAATTTTCCATCCAATGTAGGAGGATTGAGTCTCTGCCTAAAAGGAGCGGGAACAAAAACTTGAGCTGCTTCTCTTGAAACATGAAATTCAAATGGGCTCATTTCTAGTGCACCTCATATACAGGGATCAGGCGATCTGGGCTGGAGTTGTCCGCTGAAATGCAATAAAATAAAGCGTACTGAGCTCAGCTAAAGCATCTGGTAAATGCAGGTGAACCTCGCGGCCCTTCACCCTCCAATAACCATTGGAGGGAAAGGAAAGGCTTCCACTATTTTAATTGAGCCTGTCTCTTTGATTGGAAGCTGTCCAGGTTTCAGCTGGGATAGAGTTAACTTTCTGCTTAGTAGCTGGTACAGTGTGTTCTGGATTTAGTGTGAGAATAATGTTGATATCACACTGATGTTTTAGTTGTTGCTAAGTAGTGCTCATCCTAAGTTAAGGATTTTTCAGTTTCCCATGCTCTGCCAGCAAGCAGGTGTACAAGAAGCTGGGAGAGGGCACAGCCAGGACAGCTGACCCGAACTACCCAAAGGGATATTCCATACCATCGAACGGCATGCCCAGTATAGAAACTGGGGGGAGTTGGCTGGGAGGCGCAGATCGCTGCTGGGGCATCGGTCAGTGCGTGGTGAGCGTTTGTATTGTGCATCACTTGTCTTGTTGGCTTGGGATTTTTATTTTGTTATATTCCTTTTCACTACTGCTGTTATATTTTATTATTGTTAGTATTATATTAGTTACTAGACTGTTCGTATCAACCTATGAGTTTCTACCTTTTTTCCTTCCCAATTCTCCTCCCCACCCTACTGGGAGTGGGAGGACTGAACGAGCAGCTGCGTGGTGCTTAGTTGCTGGCTGGGGCTAAACCACGAAGCTTGCATTTCTGAAACTCAATTGTAAATACAGAAACCCTCTAGAAATGAAATGTTTGCTTTTGCATTGAAGACAGAAGCTCAGGTTCTGCAGATGAAGCCAGGGGGGTGTTATTAACTCTCTTCCAATTTACGTGTGTGCTGAAACTTCTTTTTTCCTGTAACTGAGCTGCTGTGAGATAGGTCAGGGTGTCGCCACAGGAAGCCTCTGTGTGTGTGTGCACATAAATGTGTGTGCGCAACCCCCCCTTGCACGCCTGTGTGCACTTTCCTGTGTGTTTGTGGGCTTCATCTCTCCCGGCATCTTCCCCAAAACATGTCTATGCAAATGCTGCAACAGCAGGCCAAGAAGTCTTGTCCTGTTTTATATGCCATGACAAAAAAACTCTGCGCTGTAGAGAGAAAGGAACTGGCCATTACCTGGGTCAGCTTTGTCTTGTTCTTCCCCCTCCTTCTTGCTCTCTCCCCACCATCGACACGTCTCACCCCTCCCACCAGCTGCTTCCCTACCCTAAACGTGTTGTGTTGGCATATCCACAATTCAGGTCTGGGTGAAAAACTTGCCCTTGGTGCAGGGGCTTGGAAAGGCCAAGCAGACCTACCTTGGGGGACCAACAAGGATATCCAATTGTCACCGAAAGCAAAGTCGCCCACCCAGCACCACAGCTGTTCCCATGGGTGCGAGGGCTGTTGTAGGAGTCCCAAAGCTGCCCGTTGCCCGTCCCCTGCTGTGGGCTCCCCGGTGAACGCCTCCATCCAGGTGCCCAGGGCTCCCTGAGGATCTGTCCCAAGCCTCACCCCTCTCTTGCATCCCCAGGTTGCCACGACAAGGCGGTGCTGCTCTATGAATACGTGGGGAAGCGGATCGTGGACTTGCAGCACACGGAAGTACCGGACGCCTATCGAGGGAGAGGAATAGCCAAGCACCTCGCAAAGGTATGGCCCCAGCCGCGTAGGAGGGCAGAAGCTGTTGGCATCCCAGCCGTGGCTAGAGACCCTGGCTGAAGCCAGGCCCCATCACGTTGGAATTGCATGCGTACCCTGTGGGAATC
>NW_009608161.1:9135-15225 GCF_000690535.1 Cariama cristata
GGAGCCACAAGCACAGTGTGGGGTGCGGATTGTGGGGTGATGCTTTGGGGTTACAGCTTGCTCCCTGGCCCTGTAAGCCAGGGCAAATGGGTGACTGGCCTTCATGTGATGTGGCTGGGTCACCTGCAGTGTAGCATCCACCAGGCTGGGTGCATTGAGGGTTACCCAGGGGGTCCCTGCACACCTCTGGTTAAACTGGGGATTCTGTGGAGGCTGTGGCAGGATGGGTGTGCTCTCCCCCCAGCCCTCTCCCTCCACCTGCCTTGCACAGGGGGTACGTGAGGGCAACCTGCTGCTTCCCCCAGCCGCGTGTGGGGTACGGGAGTCCGGACCCCTGTGAGCCTTCAGAGGAGAGTGTAGGCTGGGGGTGCTGGTTGTAACTCATCTGTCCTCTCCGGTTGGTTGCAGGCAGCCCTGGACTTCGTGGTGGAGGAGGACCTGAAAGCTCACCTGACGTGCTGGTACATTCAGAAATACGTCAAGGAGAACCCGCTGCCGCAGTACCTGGAACACTTGCAGCCTTAAGGCAGGACTGCTCTGACACCAGCACGCCTGTCCCTGACTGTTCAACGCGGCCTTCGCTTCTCTGCGGTCTCAGGAAACCCCTCCTCCCACACTCACAAATCCCTTTTTTTTTTTTTTTAAGCGCATCCATGTGGTGCGTGAGTGTGGGCACAGCCTCCTCCTCTCTGCCCACGTGTGAGCATGGCTATGGCCCGTGGGCCAGGCTGGCTCCGGGCACACATGGTGCCCCCGCAGTGTTCTTCCCAAGCCAGGGGTGGAAGAGGATGATTTTTCCACCAAACTCCATCACAAGACCAGGGGATAACTCGATCTGCACCTCATCCTCTCCCCTCCTCTTGGTGACAGCTGTGAACTTGTTGGGGGACGTTGGTTAGGGATCGTCACAGGGTCACAGCCCTCCTTTCCTCCTGGCAGATTGGGGAGATGCTGTGGATTAAGCCTTGTGGGACAGAAGGAGGGAGGTGCTGGAGGAGCCCCAGCCCCATGGCAAGTTCATCCCCTGCAGCATCTGTTGGGCACTGAGCCTTGCCCAAGCCCACGCCGGACACAGGTGAGAACATGTGGGCCCTGGTGGCTCCTTGGGGGCTTTGCTGCACTGGCTGTAGAGACCCTGGGACAGTGACACCTTTGAGCCTAGAGACAGGAGCCCTGTGAGGAGCGGGCTTTGGCCGCCGGGGCTGCGGCAGAGCATACGCAGCGTGAGTGTGCAGAGGAAGAAAGGCGGCTGAGTTGCAGGTACTGCTCCCTGGAGATGTCAGCTCCTGCTCAGCCTTCTGTACATAGCCCCAGCCTGGCATCCCTGCAGGGTCGTGGGCCATTGTTACTGTCTATTCTCCCTGCTATTGGTGTTGACCGTGCTGGTATGGACGCAGCCTGCTCAGGAGAAGAGCACCAGCCCCCACAGCCAGCCGTGGCCTAAGCAATGAGGGCACATCCCATGCTTTTGCAGGCACCAGGGTGGTTTGTCTGCAGCTGAAGAGGAAGG
This sequence comes from Cariama cristata, assembly GCF_000690535.1. Classification (NCBI taxonomy): domain Eukaryota; kingdom Metazoa; phylum Chordata; class Aves; order Cariamiformes; family Cariamidae; genus Cariama; species Cariama cristata. The sequence continues at coordinate 10,646 of NW_009608161.1, forward strand.
CTCCCCCCATCTCCCTCGACTCCAGCTCTGCATCCCTGTCTGCACCTCAGATCGTAAGGCCTGAGCCATCATCGCATCCTGAGAGCAGCGGGGTAAGGTCTCTGGGACCTGCTCCTGGCCCATCTCCAGGGCTCGATGATTAGAGCTGCCTGCCTCCGTGTGGATGCTGATCCATTCTCCTTACAGCCTTTGGAAAGAAGCCCTGGCTCAGGGCATTACCCATCTGCTCACTGGCCTCCTTGCAGCTTCAAGCCCAGGGTGCTTGCAGCATCATGGGGGTCCTTGGCCAGCAAAACTCGTGTCATGCTGTTACCTCCGTGGATGATGACCCTGTAGCACAGCTCAGCGTTGCCACAGTCGGATGTAGAGGTAACACCACGACGGCAGGGCACTGCCTGGTTCTGGCTTGCTGCCTCTCCTGCCTTGCCCAGGCTTTCCAGGGTCTGAGCTAGACCCCAGAGCATCTGCCCCTGAGCTCTTGGGATTTTGCAGTGTCCCGGGGCTCGGCTGTGGTGGGGGAGATGGTGCTGCCAGCATGCCAGCCCTGAGCAGCCACTGAGGGCTGCAGCCAGGCAGAACGAGATAAAGAACCTTTCTCCTGGAGGCCAAATCTAGACCTAGCTTATCTCAGCAGGGACTAAAGTTTACAATCTGTGCCATGGACCGAATGAAGCCCCGGCCAAGAGGCAGCTCAGCCTTCTCCTAGAGCCCAGCACAACGTCCATGGCAGCAAAGGCAAAAGTTCCTACAGCCTTCTCTCCTAGTTGGGTTGATCAGAGATGGAGACCCTGTGCCTGATCTCAGCCAGGGAGGTCCTGAGCTTTTCTTCCTGGCCACTGGCTCAAGGCGAAGCCCTGCTGCCTGCCTGTGCTTTTGGGCTGCCCACCACCGACATAACACAGCCCTCTGCCCACAGGCTTGACTAAAACCTCCCAAACTCCATCCCTGCCCTGCCACACCGCAGGCTGAGACCCCTGCCCGTGTCCACCATGTGCTGGGGAGGGACCTGTGCCCGGTGGCAGACCCATCTCCAGCTTGTGCTGCTCAGGAAAGGCATCGGGCTCAGCCCTGCCGCTGCCTCTCGTTTCTGGCCTCTTGCTGCTTGTTTCCGCCGGGCTGCGACCTTCAGGATAGCTTAGAGGGACTGGGAAAGGGTCGCAGGTAACGAACTGAAGAAAAAGGGCTCAAGAAGAAATCTGGGCTGCTAAATGTTCACTCTCTAACATGCAAAACACACTTCAACATCTAATTACAGGGGCAAGGCTGGCTCTGTTACAGCCAAGTGATGACAGAACCGTCCCTGCTCTTGATACCAAGGTGAAGCTGAACCATCTCCTCTCTTGCAAGCCAAGATAAGACACCATTGTATCTTTGTCACAGCGGGGCTGGGTGCTTGGAAGAGATGTGTGCCTGGTTGCCTTGTGGCAGCTATAGTGTGAGCCTGGTGCTGTAAGCCTCTGCCCTGATTTTGTGCTCATTTCTGCTGCGTGACAGTTCCCAGAAGTACCCTGTTGTGTCTCCTGCATGAGAGCAGCTCGCTGGAGGCTGTGCTGTGGTCGCCACACCGGCAGTGTCCCAGCGTCCAGGCCTGGCTCTGGAGCCCTTTGTGCTGCTCTGGCAGGAACCTCGTGCTTCCCAGTGCTGGATCACAAGTGGCAATTGCTGCCTTAAATCAGGCACAGCACACAGTTTTGCTGCTGCTTCCCTTCAAGGTGCTACAATCCCTCCGGCATCTGACCTGACGGTAACACGTGCCAGTGTCCGTGCCAACCGTTTCACTGCTGTACCCATCCTCTGCCCCTGGCCTTCCCTTCCCTGTGGTCTTTGGTGTCGGCAAATAGCAATACCCACAGGTCACCAGCGATGCCGCGGTCCACGGTGCTCCTGTGGTCTGGCACTGCCGGGCAGGAGGTGGCTCGGGGTCCCTCGGTATTGGGCAGCTCTCCCTCCTGCCTCTCCACCAGTTGCCCTTTCCCAGCTGGTCTCTGCAGGAAGGAGCTTCGAATCCTGTGCTGGCCCTTGGTGCTGACTAAGCCTGGAGTAGTTGGGGATCCTGGACTCTCTCTGGCAACAGGAGTGTGGAAGTGGTTTGGTTGAATAATGAGGTCCCCAAACCCATAGGAACTACAGACCTTGGTGGGTGGGGAAGTGCAGAGTGCTGTCAAACCTTCATCCACATCACCCAACTTGAAACACCCCCTCCCTCATCTGCTTTCCAGCGTTGTCTTCCTCTATCCAAGGTTTCCATTCTGTTGAATTCAGTGGTTACGATGTGCCTTTCCTTCTCAGGACCTGTTACAAATGACCTTTCTGCTTTTGTTTATGTCTAACATTTATCTTTAGCCCTCCCTCTGTCATACTATAAAACATGAACATAATGCATGGAATACAATACAATAAAAAGTGTGGCTTAACTGACCTGCAGTGGTTCACTGGGCCATGCTTGGTGGGGGGCAGGAGGAGGTGCCTGCAGAACCAGGGGACTTTGGGCATCCCCAGCTCTGTCACTGCTGGGCTGGGTCACTTTGGCAGAGAGCCTGTCTCACAAGTCCTGTCAAACAACTCTGCTCTCCAGTCCGTGTTCTGGGTATGATTTTTGCTGCCTTGTTGCCATATATTCATTTTCTACATAAATGTAAATGATCTTTTTCTCATCCCCCCCCAAAAAACAGCCTCTAACAAATCTAACCCCAGATCTCTTAGACAGTAATTACCATGCATCTGTTAACATCTTGGAGAAGGTGGGAGAAAAGGCAGAAGTTGGCAGATCTGCACATCGGTGTATTTAGCATCTACTTTCCTACTGCCTAACCTTCCCCTCCAAAAAAATGGAGAAAATGCTACTTCTCTTCCTCATGAGGAAGAGGATCTTGTGCAAGAAGAACCCCATCCAGGTGGTGAGGATGATGGAGGGTCCATAAGACACTCGCTAGGCTCAGGACAAAGAGTCTTGGTCCCAGACCTGGTGTTGGCCACAGCTCCCTGTGACTTGCAGACAGCCACTCGTGTCTTTTCATCACCTAACTCGGACACTACCTGCATCACCCTTCTCCCATCACAGAGGACCTTGGAGCCAGATTGGAGATGAGCCCAGCGTCCTCCCATTGCAAATGAACAGGGAGGCATGGGCTGAATTGAGTTGAATTTTATTTCAGGTCATAGGGCTGGCTGACCTCGGGATGACTTTGTAGAGCTTGGGGTGAGTGGGATCAGAACTGGTTCCTCTCCTTTGCCAGCTGATCCACCCGTGCTCATGCTCATCAGTCCTGCCAGAGATTTCAGGCCAAACAGTCTTTGGGAGTTATCCTGCAAAGGCAGCCTCTGGTGAGCAGATGCTCAACACTTGTGTGCATTGGTTTAAGATGTTTGAAAACATTAAGGCATGAAAACATTTAAATAGCCAGCCAGTGGAGTCATTCCCTGCTGTGCTTGTCCAGAGCAAGGTGGGCAGGCAGGTGACTCAGAGGAACACAAGGCGCTTCCATCGTGGGGCCGGTGCTCCACAGCCCTGGCAGCACAGCCCCAGCGCTCAGCCCAGCGTGTTTACGTCGCTTCCTAAAGCTGGCTGCAAGGTACAGAGGCTGAGGCTGGAGTTTCAATAGCTCAAAATGCCAGGGCTGGGGGCATTTTCAGTGGAGTGGGGAGAAGGGGCACGGCTTATTTACAATTATGATTTGATCCAATGTGAGAAACGACAAGTGGCCCCTGGGCTGCAATTTGAGCAGGCAGGAGCGTGGGTTTTGCTACTCCCAAGAGACAGCACGGTAGGTTTGGGTTAGAGCAGGCAGCAGGGCTGTTGCTGGTAACAGGCTCTGTTTACATTCCACATTCCAGAAAGTCCGATGCTCCGGCCTGTCCCAGCAATGCTGCCGCTGGGCTGCACACTCTGCCAGGCTGGGCACGCTTCCCAAACGCCTCTTGTTCGTACAAATGCACCATTTACCTCCACTGAAACAGCTGACCCCCAAATTATGGCAGAGAAAGCAGGGGTGCAGGAGGGCCCTGCAGTCTGGAGGAGCAGCCTCCCGATGCCTGGGAAGGTGGAGACAGCCATGGGTTTGTTCTCTTTAGTTACATTACATCACTCGGGAATAATGTTGTCAAAAAGAGGCTTTTTCTAGGAATGCGAGAGGTGAAGACAGCGCTGCTGTCTTCTGACATGCACCGTCAGGCTGGAGGAAGGGGCGTTGTGCTCTCTGCCGGGTGCTGGGAGCGGAGCAGATATCCCAGAGAGGGGAGGCTGCAGAGTAGGGAGCTGCTCTTTGTTAAGAGAAAACGAATTCCTGAGGAAAAAGGATCCTCTCCTGGGAGGAGTCAGAACCAGGAGCTACAGAGGGCCCTGGAGAGGCAGAGGGATGCCAGAGGTACACCTCGCAGGCACCCCAGCACAGGTCCCCTTGGTTCACCCTGCGGTGCTGGGGGGTGGCTGAGGGCAAGGCGGGTTCTGGGACACCCCCACAAAACCTTCCGCATCCATTGCTGCTGGATCGACAGGAGCTGGGAAACCCGTGACAGGAGGTCCTCCATTCCTCCTCAGCCTGCGAACAGAAATCGTGTGTTTTCTTTTCGAGCAGGAAAAC
>NW_009608162.1:0-274 GCF_000690535.1 Cariama cristata
CCCCAAATATGCCTGGATCCTCTCCAGACCCTGCTCCTTGCTGCCTCCAAGACCCTCCCTGGGCGTCCATGCTGGCCGTTCTGCTTGGCTCCAAACCCTTTTGGGGCCACCCAGACCCCTCTGCCCCTTCCTCCGCTCCCCGTGCAGCAGACGGCAGGGAGAGCTCGGGCAAGGTTTGCCCCCTCATGTCCTCCATGGGTGGGAACCTTGCCCCACGGTCTCACAGGGAAAGGAGCCCGGAGAGGGGCTCTGCTTTCGGCTGCTCCCTTGGCTG
>NW_009608162.1:297-10045 GCF_000690535.1 Cariama cristata
GCTGGGACAAGCACCAGTTGCCGCCTTCCCCAGGTAAGACCGAGCCGGTCAGGTCAGCGCGGAGGTTTTGGCAAGCACGCTTCTCCTTGCTTGTGTACTTCAGAGCACAAAATACTTCCCGTCAATATTTCTCCCAAACAGGCACTGGTGTCAGAGCCAGGGAGCTCCTGAGTGAGAGCCACGCCATCCCCACACCGTCATTTATCCTCATGTGGATGCCGAAAGCCTGTCGAGTGTATGGTTGTATCACTTTTCTCTGCTAAAGTGGCCAAAGTATTTCAAAGGAGTTCCCCAGATGTCCTTGGCAGAGAGCTAAGGCCAGGCTCTGTGTTTCTCTGGTCGCTACATCACCCAAGACATACCAGGTTTGGTTTTCCAGTGAGCTGAGTGGTGCGGTCGACACACTGGAGGGAAGGGGTGGCATCCAGAGGGACCTGGGCAGGCTGGAGGAGTGGGTCCGTGAGAACCTCATGAAGTTCAGCCAGGCCAAGTGCAAGGTCCTGCACCTGGGTCAGGGCAATCCCCAGTACCAGCACAGACTCGGGGATGGAGGGATGGATGGATGGAGGGATGGATGGAGAGCAGCCCTGCGGAGAAGGACCAGGGGATACTGGTGGGTGACAGATGGGACATAACCCGGCCATGTGCGCTGGCAACCCAGAAAGCCAAGCGTCTCCTGGGCTGCATCACCAGCAGCGTGGCCAGCAGGTCGAGGGAGGGGACGCTCCCCCTCTGCTCCGCTCTCCTCAGACCCCCTGCAGCACTGCGTCCAGCTCTGGGGTCCCCAGCACAAGACAGACATGCACCTGGTCCAGCGGGTCCAGACGAGGTCACCAAAACGGTCTGAGGGCTGGAAGCCCTCTGCTAGGGAGAAAGGCTGCCTTGTTGGGGAGCTGCCAGTCCCACCACCGCCTGCTGCACCTTCTCACCTTGCTGTGGGTCAGAGCTGGGGCAGGAAACCACCCCATGGTGCTCCCTCCTTTACCAGCACTGCCTCAGTCCCACCTTGCTCCCTCCTTCATTTTACAAAGATGCTGAAACCCACCTGTGGCTCGTGATGCCCACACAGGCTATTTATCAGGCCAAAAATCACCATCACAACCATTAACCTTCTTAACATCAACATGGAAATGGAAAATGTTTGTGCTGCCATGGGTGGAAGTAGCTCTGGTCCCAAAGGCTGGGATGCATGAACCTGCCTCCTCCCACATCCTACCCTTGCAGCTCCAGCACTCCAGACCCCCGTGTTGATGGCCCTGCCTGCATCTCCCTTCCCCGAACAGCCAACAGAGCCTCTTGGTTTGGCCCCAAACTGGCTGATTTAGCCTGGTTCCCCTTCTCCCCAGAGAATAAAACCCAGTGCTGATGTCCCGGTGATGGTCCCAGCCTGTGCCTACCATTCCTTGTGCTTCATTCCATGTGATTTTGATCACATCTTTAAAAATAAAAAACTCCAGACCCAGCCTTCTCAGGGCAGAGATATTTCTGTGCAACAAACGCTCCGATGCAAATTCTCCGATGTCCTATTTTGGGTTTCTCGCCCGCGTCGGCACTGGTTGCAGACGTCGGCGCTGGAGCTCCTGCTGAGCCTTTGGCAGTAACCGTGGTGGAAGTTAGCAAGTCTTTCTCAGGCCACCCAACGCCTGCCACCTAATGAAACCCCAACTGACATCAGCCCTTCCTTCCCTTCCCTGTATTTATTCCTTATAGCATTCATTCTGTTTGCCCGCATTGGAGAACGCTGTGCAGCCCCAGAAGTTTTCCCAGCATTTGGGGATGGGTGCATGGGGTGAGCCCAGTTTGGGGACCTGGCTTTCCTGCCCCAGGCTCTCTGTGGGGTGAAAGCAGTGCCCTACCACGCCCCATACATCTTCCCTGCCCATCGCAGGCTCAGGGGGTCACTTTGGCAGGAGGATGCCTGGGTGCAGCTCCTAACCCTGCTGCTGCTTTCCTGGGGCACCCATGGCTGTTCGGTTTGGTTTTTGTTTTTTTTTAATCCAGAAATCAAGGCACTGCCTCTGGTTTCTTCCCACTCTCTCTTGCACCTCTTTGCCGCTTCTGCTGGGTCCAGGTAAGGCAGCAGCAGTCAGTTTGATTGCACCCAGAGCCATCTGCCCGGTTGGGAGCACGCTGCGTGGCCGTGAGCTGCTGGCTGGTGGGATGACATGCCTTCCCCTCGCCTCGCAGATGTGATGAGGGTTTGGGATGCTGTGTCTGAATGCATTCAGCAACTGCTCATGATGAAGTAGGTAGCCTTTATCTCCTCCACTCACAAGTTGGTGATTTCAGTAGACCTGAAACCCTTACGCTATCGCATGCTCTTGCTCTTCCCCTCCTTTAAAGGCAGCTAAAACATCCCAGAATTCCCTTGCAGCTGGTAAATGGGCCACAGACCAAATTCTCCACCCAGCTCTAGCAGAGAGAAGTTTTCAACAGGTTTTTGTGGCTTCAGTGTTCCCCACAGCCAGAGAGGAAAGACAGGACCAAGGGCTTGAAACATTTTTTAGGGTTTATCCCAAATTCTGGGAAGCCTCATTGTAGCTGAGGGCTGTTGGCTCTGCTCTTCACCAAATGCTTCTTAGAGGCTGAAGAGGAAGGAGAGGAAACACCTCAGCATACGGAGGTCTTCCCCAAAGCTTCCCAGTGCCACTTCTTGCTCCTCTGTACGTCAGGGCAGGGCACAAGGGATGAACCACCACTACCATGCTCTAAAAAGTCAGCCTTCATTTCTACCAGCCACAAAATGCTTATTATTTACTCCTCTTCTCCTTGGCCTTCAGGCTATCAGAATACCTGGAACTGGGACATTCTCAACAGTTGACTAACAGACGTTGGATCTTGGATTCAGTGATGTCACTGCTGGGAGATGGGTTTCTTGGCTACCCGCGGCTTTGGCAGATGTTTGTGGGCTCATTTCTCCTCAAACTGGCATTCTTGGTAAGAGGGGAGATGGAAACCTTTGCTTCCCCTTGCAGCACCTTTGGGGTGTACGCTCATTTCTGCATCACCAAGAGAGGAAGGGAAGCCCTTCAGAAGGTCCTGAGGGCATCACAAGAGGAAAGCACCCCCCACGTAACTAGGTGTATAAAGCTAGCATCTTTGTTTTATCAACTGGATTCAAACCATTTGTATTTTATTCAGCGGTGTGGTGACTGTTGTCTAACAAAGAGACGTGTCCTGGAGCTGCGGCTTCTGAGTCAGTTGAGGTAAAAATTGATGCTCCATAGTTGTGCTGCACCAGACCTTGTGAAGGCAAATGCCAGACTTCATCATGCTGGCTCCTACAGCCTCCTTGTACTTCAGACTGCTTTGGTAGCAACCATAGACGGCCTTGAAAGAGAGAAGGCACAGAAGGTTTGTACAAAAGCCCATGGACGGGCAGATTTTCCGTGATTGCCGGTCAATCTTGCCATCCCTGCAACTGTGTCGCCCCAGGGTGCCGGGGGGCACCAAGAGCCCAGGGTGCACCCATCTCAACATCAGCCCGGTGGTCTCTGCACCAAAAGGAGAGATGGCAAGTCAGAGGTGGTCTGCAGGTGTTTTGCTTTTCAATGACACCTACTTGAGCACACCCTACCCAACGTGACCTGGCTAAGTTTCTTCAAACCCTGGATGTGTTGAGTGTGGACAATTTCAGCGTGGCGCAGTACCATCCACCCATGCCATCTGCTTGGCCTCCTGGTTTGCAGAGTATTTTCAGATTTCTGCTGCCACGACTGGGCAGCTCCTCACAGCAGGACTCCCTGACCCAGACCCCAGCACACATGCCCTGGCTGTGGTGGGCACATGAGAAGGGACAGGGACAGGAGGTGGGTGGGACTAATTATAGCGTGGATTGAATTGCAGAAAAGCCCATCTATATGGTTATCAATTCTGGGAAGCTCCATTAGATGTCTTCACTGGCACCTTAACACTATTTCTGGAGCTTCCTTTAAAAGATACAATATAATCTAATCCCCATACCTGCGCTCACACAAAACCCACCAAGAGGATTTGGTGTGACCCACCAGTGTGCTGAGAGGCTTGGCAGAAACAGCTCTTCCTTCCGCCCCAATGATAATGTCACAAGTGACGTCAGCATGAAGTACAGGGACCGAGTCAAAATGACAGTGAAAGCTTGGTCTGATGCTGATGTTCCCCTGCGGAAGCGGATGAGGTGCCACTCTCCTGGGTCTCCAGCTAGGACTACAGGTCCTTCAGTGTTGGCTGCACTTGGGGAAACAGAACCACCTATTTGCAGCATCGTTTTATGAGCACCTTTGGAGAGAAGACAACGTGGCCTCGACGGTTGGGTGTGCGTGACCCATCAGCAGGGCTGGGGATCCCATCCTGGAGTCAAAGGCTTGGTGTAGCATCCCCTGCTGTCCTAGGTCACGTTGGCTTAGACCTTACCTCCAGCCACCTCCCTGCAGCCCAAAGGTAATGCCTGACGTTTGCTCTGAGGGCTACCAGTACGAGTCGCACAAGGGGTGTGCAGGGACCGGGGGAGGGAGGGGTCCACGGACAGGTCAGGCAGCCCCAGGCGAGGGGCTTCATCTCAGATCTGGCTCTTCCCTTTGAAAGGCAGGGCCTGCTTTTTCGCTCCAGCTCACGGACACAAACACACCCACCCCAAGGTCTGATATTTGTACAAGTCTCAGCCCCTGCCCCACATTTCCCCATAGCTGCCACAGACAGATGCCAGCCCATTGGGCTCCCAGAGCTGTCTGGGGGGGCAGAGGTCCCAGGAAGGTCCCACAGGACCAAGGGGGGAGAAAGCCAGCCTGCTCCCAGCTGTCCCCACCCCAGTCCACCCCCACCTCTGCAGGGAGAGCAGCTGGGCGAGGGCCAGGGAGATGGGGCTGCCTCCAAACCCAGCTCAGCACACCTCAGGTTTGGACCCCCATGTGTTCCAGGTGACACAAGTGACCTAGGACCCCCTGTGCCAGCTTCACGCTTGGAGGCTTGGGAGGAATAAGGAAGATCTGCTCTATTAAAACTGCTGGAAGAAGGGCACAACGGGTGGTTGGGGGCAGCCAAAGCACAACGGGTGATCAGGGGCATGCAGAGCTCTTATGGAGCAATCGCTTTGTCTTTTTGTCGCGTCTCCTCTTGGTTTCGATGAGCTGCAGCCCCTGCTTCTTGATGTCTTCCCGGGTGAGACCATGATGTTGTCATTTCTCAGCAACCTCAAAGGGGTCTGGAGGAGGGAGCGGAGAGGAGCGGGCTTGGGAGGGTCTGTGGGGCACCTCCACTGTGCCCATGTCCCCGGGGACAGCCAGCACATTTTGGAGCGCTGGTGGCATCCTAGAGAGCTCTCATGCTGAGCCCTCAGGCACCGGTACTGCGGACTGGCTCTTCCAGCCCAGCATCCCAGGGTGACCTGCAGGACCTGGTGATGCCACTGCTGTGGCCCATCTCCAGCACTGCTGGGGCTTCCCATAAAGGTCTGGAGCTCCAGGACGGTGGGTAGAGCTCCCGCTTTGTTAAAAAAAGGTGGTAAGCTGCCAAAAGCTCGCTGTCTCCTCCAAGAGCATCTAACAGGAGGAGGCCACAAGCAGAGCCAAGCATTGGTTATTCTTCACAACCAGGTGCTTTTGAAGATGAGGGTCTCCCTCCTTGCCCCACAGCATCTCCGTTTGTTCCTGTGGTGGTTTGATGCTCACCACCCCACCGGCTGCTGTCATTCTCGCACATCCCCACCTAAAACTACCACCTATGTTTGAAGCCTTGGAGACTGCCAAGGCCAGGCCCAAGGTCTGGAGGCAACTCATGGGTTGGGGTCTGCTGGGACAGTGGGAGACAGACAAGTACGCCCAGAAATCCCAGTGGGCAGGGGCTGGGACAGTTGCTGTGGGACATGTCCCCACTGTGCCCTCCTACGTTGGTCCCTAGGGATTATGTCCTCCAAGTAAATCTCCAGGTCGTGCCGCTCGTTCATGTTCACAGTTGTTTTCTCCAGAAAATTTCTGACCTTCACAAAAGTCTGTGAAAGACACCCTGGGTTAACTGCTGAAGGGAGGTGGGTGTTATGCCCCAAGGGGTGCCCCACCTCGATGTCCTCCTGCGGGGGGGGACACCCCACAGTGCCCAGTGCCACCTGAGGCTCCGCTGCTTCATGGCTCTTCCCTAGGGCCATCTCTATCCTCCCAGCTGGGAGGATGGCTTGGGATGGGCCATCCAGGAGAGCCCCGTGTGAGTCCCCAAAGACCACAGCAGGGGTGGAGCCCCCACGCACCTCATTGTCCTCGTTGAGGCTGCGTCTGTCGGGGGGGCAGGTCAGCCACCCGCTGCATCAGGTACTGCAGCTTCTGCTCACAGTGCTGGAGCTTCTCCTGCACCCCCTTGGCCTTGACAGAATCGTCCTGGAGTCAGAGAGAACAACCGTGGTGGGGAAAATGAGCCACCTGGGGTGACAACGGCTGCACCAAGTGTCACCACGCTGTGCTAGTGCATCACCAAGCACCATGGGGGGCCCTGCTCGTCCCAGTGCTGCATGGCTACCTGGCCAGGTATGGTGATGCCATGCAGACAGAGAAAGAGGTGGTCGATGCCGATTTCAAACTCGAGCAAGAGCTCCTGGTTCCTCAGCATCTGGGCTCGCATCTCCTCCAGCCGAGCCTCTTCCCGCTGCAGGTTCCTCCTCAGCTCCTCCTCCAGCGTCCTGGAGTCAACCACATTCACATCCATACAACTGCATAGGGGTGCAGAGACACCCCAAATCTGTTGCAAAAGCTGCTCAGGTTGCCCCCCCCGCCCCCGCCCCCAGATGCAGAGCAGAGATGCTGCCTGCAACCCAACTCCACGCTGCTGGTACCGCTTCCCATGCCCGGCAAGGAGCAAGGGTCCTCCCTTTGCCACAGTGGGAGATTTGGGTGCTCTACCAGGACCAGAGATGGGGGAGCACCCTGCTCAGAAACCCTCTCCGTGCAGGATGGGTGGGTGGCTGCAGTGGGAAGGAGGAAGGGGTGCCCTGCCAGGACACTTGAGATGCACATGTCCCCTGCCAAGGACAGTGGCCTGCCTGGCACAAGGGCAGCAGCACCTGGTTGCGTTGGAGGGCGTGTGAAATTTCAGCTCAGCCTCCTTCAGCTCCAGCTCCTTCAGCGTCTCCTTCAGCGCCTGCTGCTTCTCCTTGCACTCCTCGATGTACCACTCCAGGTCCATCGAGGACTTCTGCTGTTCCACGAGCCTGTCGGGGATTTCCTGGCCACGGAAGAGCACAAGGACTCAGCCCATGGCATTCCCGCAGGGTACAGGATCCGGGCCATGGCCTTGGGGAGGTTCCTGCACCACTGCAAGCTCATGTCATGGAGAAAAGTAGCTCCATCCCTGCCTGCACAAGAGGGGCTTTGGGGTGCACCAGGGGTGGAGGAGGGCAGATAATCCCGCAATGAAACACCGCGAGCAGAGCGGTTTCAGCTCCTCGGGGCTCAAGCAGCCCCAGGTTTTATCAGAGATGGGTTTTTACGTTACCCAGAGGCAGGACCACTGCACCGCAGCCTTGGCCTTCTCCATCTTCTCGGTCACCCGTGCCTCGCACTCCAGCTGGGACTTGGTGGCCTCCAGTTTGGAGCCTGGGGTGGGAGGGAAGCGGCAGTGAAGGAAGTCTGTGCCTGCACCCACATCCCACCCCCTTGCACCCCACCAGGCACTCACCCACCAGTGGGTCCTGCAATTGCAGGGTCTGGAAGTCCGCGGTGAGCTTGTTCCTGGCTTGCTGCAAGGACGTTCATCATCATCCCCTGAGCTGCTGGCACCCTGGGGGAGCTGGCTCTGCAGCCCCCTCCACCCCATTTGGGGCTCAGCACTGAGGCCTGCCATCTGCCTGCAGCCCTGCCTGCATCACGTCCCCCCAGCTCACCACTCTCCGATACTTTTCCTTTGCTTCCCTGAGCCAGGCTCTGTCGATATTCCGCTCCTGGGCAGCCAGGGAGCAACGCCTGAGGTGTCTCTGCACAAGCAACTGGGTTTTTCTCTTGTCCATTTCTTCCTTGAACATATCAGAGAAGGGAGAAGAGGCTGTCAAAGCTGGAATGGACCTTTGTGAGCCAGCTGAGCTTCTGGGATGGCCAGTATCAAAAAAGACACCCCCTCCATGGGAAGGAAACTGGGCAAGGAGGGTTGGAGGATGGAGCATGCTGCCTTCACCATGGTTGGTGCTTCAGGCAGGCTGTCCCCAGCCCTGGGGCAGCCTGGCCCAAAAGCAAGACCTGGGAGGAGCTATGGAGGCATCTGGGTGCTGTGGGCAAGCCCAGCTCAGTCTTTTTTGCTCTTTATTTGCTCACCAGCCCAGGCACGTGGTGCCGTCTGTGGGCTCTGGAGAGGAGGAAAGGGCCCCAAGGTGCCCCGGACCATCTCACCTTGGCTACATCAGCAGCTTTGAGAGCATGCAAGGCCATGAGCTCTATGTCTTCCAACTCCCCACGGTACAGCTCGGCCATCTCACACAGGAGGTCCAGGTGTGGAGGCAGGTGGACCAGCTCCTAGGACATAGCGAGTCACAGGACGTCACCCCACGGAGCCCCAGGAGTCCCCGGTGCTGTGACAGGGGATGGAGGGGAGCAAGAGGACCTCACCGGTCCGGGAGGGCATCCCGCCAGCGCAGCCCCTCGGGCACTTCATTGCCTTTGCAGGGGGAGCGGGTGTGATGATGGCACGGTGAGGAGGAGCTCACCTTCCTCAGGACATCCCGTATCACCAGGTGCAGGGCAGTCACCCTCTGTCCAGCACGGACTTTGGTCACCATCTTCTCAATGTTATTGTCCAGCTGGCGAACCACCTGGGGCAGAGATCGGGGGTACACACATGGGGTGACCCCATGTGCCAAGCCCAGGGTTGGATTAAAGCCCCCTGTGGTTGCTGCCACCCCAGGAAGGGGTCCTGGGTACCTGAACCTGCGCCCGGTGCTGCTTGTCATTCAGCTTGGCATCCTTCAGCTACTGCAGTTGCCTCTGCAGCTCGTCCCCGGCTCAGCTCCGCTCCGCTGCCTCAGCTGGTACAGCAGCATGTCGCACGTGTTCACCCAGTCATAGATTTCATTCTGGAGCTTCTCCTTGGCCACCAGGATGGGCACACGAGCCTTCGTCAGGCTGGAGGCAGGGCTTGCTGGGCACCCGTGGGAGAAGAGGGTCCCGTCTGGAAAAGTTCGCCCAAGGCAGAGCCAGGGATGCTGGGCTGTCATGCCGGGATATCGCTCCGGGACATCGTCACTCCCTTGGCAGGATGGGGTCTGGGAGAGCTTTGCTCTGGTGGTTTGGTTGGGGTAAGGCAGAGGTGGGCATCTGCTGATAGCAGTGCTAGGTGGGGTGTAGGGACTCTGCCTAACACAGACCTGGGGCTGGGTGTCAATAAAATCCATCAGTGCCCCAGATGCGGATGCTGGTGGAGAGCGGCCGCACCGCTCTGTCCCTGCGAGAGGCCCCCGGGCAAAGGCAGCTCCGCAGGGCCAGCGCCTCTGTCTCCATGGGCTTATAACCAGGTCATAACCTTGGGACAGGCAGCGAAGGGCAGAGACAGCCTCCCTCTCCCAGGGATGCAGCTGCATCCCGCAGGAACCCGGGCAGCCCTGGGAACACGCAGGGTGGGACAGCCAGGAGCTCTCCTGGGGCACAGAATCTGCTCAAGGAGCTAAAGGAGGACCTGCACAGGTGGGTCCCGTGGTGGGAAGGAACCTGTGGGACCACGAGACAACCCGCTGTCTCGCCGCACCAGCCCCCTGGGGCTGTCCTTGTGCCGGCACCAGGTCCCTCTGCCGTGCGCTCTGTTC
>NW_009608162.1:10443-16703 GCF_000690535.1 Cariama cristata
TGCTGCCCTGTGCTGCCTGCTCCTGCAGAGGAGCGGTGGAGGAGCTGGCTCTGCAGGGCCAGCACCAGGCAGGGGTGCGGCAGAGGGGACCGGCCGGTACCTTCTGGGCAGTCTCCAGGGCATGGACGTCCTCCTGCACGGCCTCACGTAGGCAAGAGAGCAGCTCTCTGTTCTGCCTGAGCTTCTCCTCACACGACCGGGCAAAAAGCTTCCTCCCTCGCTCTGGAGGACATGAAGGCGCCGTTGGTACCATGCAGGACGATGGGGGGGACCGAGAGCCACCCCCCACCCGCCCCGGGCCGTCCCCACCAAGCCAAAGGCATGGACGTCCTCCTGCACGGCCTCACGTAGGCAAGAGAGCAGCTCTCTGTTCTGCCTGAGCTTCTCCTCACACGACCGGGCAAAAAGCTTCCTCCCTCGCTCTGGAGGACATGAAGGCGCCGTTGGTACCATGCAGGACGATGGGGGGGACCGAGAGCCACCCCCCACCCGCCCCGGGCCGTCCCCACCAAGCCAAAGCGGCAGCACCTTGCGAGGCGATGGTGGCGCCCAGCTCCTGGAGCCGCTGGCTGCAGTTTGCCTTCCAGCCCTGTGCTGTGCTGGCACTCCAGCCCTGGCCCTCCAGCCCCATGGCACGCAGGGCAGCCATCACGGCTTCACTGCCTGGTGGAGACAGCACAACTGGGGAGCACAGATGGAGCCCAGCTCCCCACACCTCGCCGTGGCACCTGCCATTGTTGCACACCGCACATCTCCTGCTTGGCCGTCACCTCCCACTCAGCCACCACCACCCACAGTCCCTTCCTCTCCGTTCAGAAGGTAACAGCTTAATTAACAACCTCTGCAGGCAACAGATTCATTAACTGCCAGCTGATTTCAAACGACAAGAGGAGGCTATTACTACCTAGATAGAAAGCTTCCGAAGTTTCAGTTAATTAGCCAGGGAACGGCTGTGCAGGGAGTTATGCTCCTGTTGCCACGGGCAAGAACAAACCGGCTACCAATACTGATGTTTATTTTGATGCTCACCATGCATTCTTGCTGAACTACACACATGACAAGAAACGCAAGCGTGTACATTTCTTTGTTGAGAGATAAAATCAAGCTCCCTCTACCAGAGAAAATCCTTAGAGTTTGATTTGCAGAAAAAGACTGTCAAAGGAAATTGCCTTCCTAGCACCAAGCTCGTAACTCAGCTTCGATTAAGTTTCTGTAACTCAAGATCTTTAACCTGCAGCCATCCTATTGTGCTCCAGGTGCTGAACACAGAAAACAAAGAAATGACAGGATTGTGAAATCAAGTATTACCGACTCTGTATCATCTGAGGCTCTTACTCAGTGTCTCATTTTCAGATTTATGAATTGTTAGCGCCGATTGCCAGTGACAAGCTAAATATCCGCATTATCATCTTCGGTGCTTCATAAAGTATGCGTGAAGAGATGGCCATTTGAAAGACAAGCAGTTAAGGGTTTGCACACAGGAGGAACCTTGCCAATCTGTCCATGCATGTAGGGGTCCCCACACCGAGGCTGTGTCCACATGGCCAGTACAGTAATTCTGCCGTTAAACTTTCCTAGGCAGCCTTTAAACACCATGGAAGATTACCTCGGAGGCACGAGAAAGTATTTTACAATGGGTAAAACGGTTCAAGAATCTCCATTTCACTGGCCCTCAGCAAAACTCAAGACTCTATAGTGGTAAGCCCTTCTAAAATATTACTAAAGAAATTTAACCCAACCTGGCACAAGCTGGTGTCAATAGACTGCTGCAGAAATCGGCTTCCAAGAGGAAGCCTCTGACTGAGCATCGAGTCCCGCAGGCCCTCCACATCTGGCAGGTCAAACCTCTCCTCTTCCACTCCACTTGACTTCAACTCTCCCTGCTTAAATTCTGGAAAATTCACGACGTGTTAATGGTACAAGGGAAAAGGTCACGCCAAGACTACAAACGAGAGCTCCATTTAATTGGCATCTAACAGGCAGAGCCAGGCGCTCTAAAAGTAAACAGCAAACAAGGAACACAAGGCGTGCTCGTCTGGGAGAGAGATGTAGTCACCGGCTAGCCTGCAGCTCCTGACTTGCTGTGTACTATCAGCACGGAAACACGTCCGTAATCCTAAAGGTTCCTCAAATTCCTCCTTAAATTAGTCACTCAAGCACAGTTCCTTTGCCTGCTGGTTTGTAGTTTTAGTATCTCCTTCTCCAGTTGCTGTCCTCTCTTGGCCTCTTCTTTGAAAGTTTAACTTAAAAGCATTTGTTTAACACAGCTGAAATAAGGTTGAACACAATTATCAAGAACGTGCCTCAGGGGTTGGCTGGAAATTCTGTGTATGTATTAGAAAGCAGCGGAAAAAAAAAAAAAAGCCAAAGGATAAAGGACAGCTGCCAGAATTGTTCTTGACCACACTCAAAAGAAAAGGGGCACATATAAACAGGGACCACTCATGAATTAGGGCCCAACAAAAGCCTGACTAGCTCAATGGCCAGAGGCCACCACTGCCTGTTCCAGAGTCATTTTATCACGTGAACGAGAACAGCTCATGAGCGCAGGCTAAGCTTTCAGCCTACAGAAAGCACACCTCCGATGCTAGCAACAAAAATAATTTTCTTTCTGTATCTATAATATATAAATAGACAATAATTCATTTTTATTAATGTAGCTAAATATACTTTAGGAATAAGTTATTTGGGTAACGTTTTGGATGAGTCAGCAAGTACTGTTACACCCAGTGAAGGAAATCTTTAAGGATGGTCCTTTAAAGTACCCTAATTATCAAGCAGCTATTTATGGAAGTCTAAGTCAGTTTTCGTGCTGCCAAGAGATCAGTTTTTAGACACGATCTGCACTTTGCACCTCTTCAGAAGGGAAAATGAAGCTCTCTTTTCTTCAGGTTCCTCTCCTCACATATGAAACCCACCCCCCAGTGACCAATGCAATCTTCCACTCAACACTGACAACTTAAAGTAAAAATGATTGGCACCATATCAGCCAAACACCCTCCGATAGCAACCCTTAAAGTAAACCAAAGCCAGAGTACCTTCTGAATCACGGCTTAACTCAATCTTTGTTAGTGCAACTCTGACACAAAACGTTCCTGCACGCAAAGAAATTGGTAAACTAAGCAAGTGTAAAATTATAAAAAAAATAAACCCCACACTGCATGGAAAAATCCCAAAGGATTAGTGTCAGAAAATATCTGGCAGCAAGAGATTGGAAAAAAAAGGAAGGCCTAACAGAAGAGAGTGGCTAACACCAGTCATTTCGTAGGATGCTGTTAAAGTAGAACTGCTGCAGGAAGGTTTTCATTATTCAAGCTTTTCATCTCCTTCCTCCACGTCTTTCAGACTGAGCACTTCCAGTGTTCCTTTCCCTTTTGTCTCACTCCGGATCAGCTCATCAATCTCTCTGAAGCAGCCAGGGTCAATAAGGCACACCTGAAATGTTTCACATTTCATCAGTCAAGTCATAATACTGGATTTTCATCAGCCCCTTTTCAAGGTCTACCATTAATTTTAACTTAAAAAACCCCAACCGTTGAGTTCCTAGGAACGACTTTGCAGAGTTGACATGTGATTTCTGTTAAGCAATCTTTTCACAGAGCTTCTGCAGTTCCATTTGCCCATGTTGGATGTGTCTTTTGACAGTTGGGATTGCTAGATTCTAATTTGTTCTCAGGGCAATTTTTACCAATACCAAATTTTGCTTTACCACAGACTACTTTTTTAAAAACTAATTAACCACTACCAAAATACAGGCCTGACCCACTAAATAAATAAGAATAACATTCCGTATATGCAGAGAAATTTATCAGTGTTGTAGGATAATCACTGCTAAGAGAAATTCTGCTGTGCTTCTCCTCAGCTTGAAGCAGCAATCTCTGTATAATAAAGGCTACTTCCAAGCTTACATCACCAGGACTGTGTGAAATTAAAAACTACAAACTACATCTTTGATTTAGAATCTCTGGTAAACTTGCCATTTATCTAAACAACTTCCATATATTAATTCATCTTCTAGTAAAACGTACATGTGTAGTCAAATCAAGTATGAAACCCAAGGACTGCTTTATTGCTTACAATTTCCAACTGTTCATGGAATTCTTCATTCTCAATAACTTTAATCAGTGGCTTGAGCTTCTCTTTCAGTTTCTTCCCCTCCTTTGCTGGAAGGAGAAATCGCAGCCTCATGTGAGCACGTTCAATTTGCATGGTCTCCTTTAACTGTCTGATCACGTCCAGTGCCTGTAAAGACAGTAAGGAAGAGCATTTACAAGCCTGCTTAAAAAACACGACACCGATCAAAATCTCAAATCCTTCACACTCGCTTCAGACACATTTCTCAGTACTGATGACTGCTGCTCTGCTGCTGGAAGTTTGCTATTATGCTATTTTGACAAATTAATAAGAAAAGGCAGAGTTCTTGTTGTTCGTGATCACTTCAAATACTTCAAAAACCTGTCTGAAATAATGTTAAATAGCAGTTATACTGCAAAACAACAGAAACCCATGTGGCTCAGATGCGAATCCCGATTTACTACTTCAATTAAAACAAATGCTAAAACTTTTATTTCTGTTCCAGGCATATCGCTGTTTTCATCAGTTTCTTTCTTTCTTCCTTCCCTGAATTGTTAGAAAACAAAGTGCATGAGTTTCATAAGCTGCTTGTATCCAGCATTCAACTGCCAGCTGGCTGAGTAATCACTCTGCCACCCTGTGGACTTTAGACCACAGGGCTTTGTTGATCCCTCTGTGACTGCTAACGGAGACATTACACTTGAAGACAACACCTCTGGGCAGAAGCTGACTTTGTGAGAAAACTAACCTGCTGTTTCGTGCTCTTGTGTGGTTTCACAGAGTAGTGAATATCCTTCATGGCTCTTTCTATAAGGATTACTGTGTATGGCCTCTTTGTTTCAGGATTCACACATTTGTCAGCCACAATAGTCGCGATGTCTCTAAACATCTGCTCCAGCTGTGTGTGCCGTTCTTTGTCTGATACCTGCAGCTCCCCTTTTGATAAAATCTGTACAGTAGAAATAATGAAATCAGTTAATAAACATCACAGATTTGACCAAATAGTGAAAACTTTCTTAAATTTAACAATTGCTTGAATGGTCTGGTTAGATGTGAAGTGCAGAAAAAAAATAACCGTATTAATAACGTACATCATTACGACAGACAACACTGGAAAGACTTCAGATGAAAAAATCCACTGCAGAAATACTAAACTACAAAAAGAGAAGCACAGACTTACTTGAATTCTCATCACCCACAAGTCCACAGTTCATATTCTACCAAGAAGGACTAAGAAATTAGATCTGTTCTTAACACTTAATTGAACTGTCTAAAGTAAGTAACTATCCCCTTCCTTTCCTTGCATCCTTAAAAATGTATCTTAGGTAAGAAACTTCACTGCTGGCTAACCTTTTTTCTGTGTCCGTAGACATCAGTGCATAGAAGCTGTATGTTACACCGAACACTCAGAACTCTTTTCAGCCAGGTGCATATATAAGATCTAAGACTGTATCACAGAGTTACCGCTTCTCTCTACTGATTTCTTAACAAATAAACAACCCTTTCACCTACAGCAGCACTGCACTGTATGAAAACTTTACAGTAGCAAATCCACCTCCCATGTCTGTGTGACCCTTATGTAAAACATTTGGAAAGTTTTCTCCAAGCTTCTATAAAGCAAGGTGTGTGAAACCTACCATCTTACAGATTTCTGTTTGGTCATCTGTCCCAAATGCTTGAACGAGATCTTCTTTCTTCGCCACCTGGCCTTTGGAAACGTTGACAAACACCGTGTGTGTCTGCAGGACCTCGTCGAGATCTTTCTCTCTAGGGATTATGACAGGGTTAGAAAACTTGTGAAGTCAGCAATGCAAGAGAGAGTGCACGAGTTTTTAGCGAGGAGAAACAAGTCCTCCTGCCAAGGGCTGAATCAGTGGAGCCTGGAAACTTCTATTACTGAAATGCCACTCCCCAGGGAAAGGCAAGGGTACTGCACAGTGTCCCAGGGCGCTCACCCTTCCTGGTTCCATAAGGGCCCCACCACCTCCCCAGGCTTCACAGCCGGGTACCATACAAGCTCCCCCCGGTTCCACAGAATCAATTTGGTTCAAAGAGCCCTCTGGTATCATTAAGTCCAACCATTGTCCTAACACCACCATGTCAGCTAAACCATGGCACTAAGTGCCACCTCCAGTCTTTTCTTAAATACCTCCAAGAATGGGGACTCCGCCACCTCCCTGGGCAGC
>NW_009608163.1:0-204 GCF_000690535.1 Cariama cristata
CCACCTGCTCCAGCCAAGCAGGAGCTGCTTCCCATCACGGCTCCCTGCGGCACCGGCCTTGCCGGAGCTCTCCTTCCTCGCGGAGCTGTGCCGGCCCAGGTGTTCCCAATATGCCGGCGTGTGGTGAGGAGCGCCCAGCCGCACCAGGCTCCTACCCCGGCAGTAAATCGGCAGTTTGGCCTTTCCCGGCAGGTTTCGCTGGGC
>NW_009608163.1:420-831 GCF_000690535.1 Cariama cristata
AGCATCTGGGCTTGTTATGATGGGAGAGGAATGCCAAATATTTTTCTTCCTTATCCACTACCATCCGCTCAAATCCTCTCCTGATCAAACCCACATTCATCGCCTGGGATGCACGAGGGCCTCTGCTCTGGAGAAGATATCCCTCCCGGCCGCCGCTCCAGCCCTCGCCGCTGCGGGAAGCTCATTGCACCTGGGGAGAAAGCCCTGCCTTCGTCCGGGGGCTCCCTCCATCCCGCTGCCCCTTCCCGTCTCCTTCCCTCTACTGCCAGCCAGCTCCAGCCGTTTCATTTTCACTTTTCTGCCTTGGCCAGGAGCATCCCTGGTGCCAGCATCCCTGTACCAGCATCCCTGGTGCCTGCATCCCTGTGCCAGCATCCCTGGCTGACCTGCTGCCCCGGCGGGACCACGCTG
>NW_009608163.1:878-1620 GCF_000690535.1 Cariama cristata
GTGTCCCCCGGGGCGCTGGCTGTGCCGGGAAGCAGGCAGTGCTGCCTTGGAGGGTCACCAAGATTTTTCCAAAGATGAAAGCGTGCTCAAGTGTCAAACAAACTTTCCAAATTATCTTCCTGGACACTTTCTCCCTGGTGCTTTGGAAGACAGAGGAGGAACATTTCATTCCCTCTGTGCTGGCGTGGAGCCGGGCTGCGTGAGGGAGCGGGGAGCTGCCAGCGGCACCCGCGGGCTCAGACTTGCTTCTCCCCGGCATCACCCGTGAGTCACCGCGGTTGCCGCCTCGGCACCATCAGCCAGGCTCCCCACCCCTCGCAGTCCCCCGAAATGCCTCCCGGCACGACGGAGGGGTAGCAGGCACCTGATTAATCGGTGGACAACACATCATCCCTTCCCACTGCAATTTTTAGAGGCGTAGTCATAAATAGCCAAGTTAAGGCAAATGAGAGGATTTCTCTGCTCCCTCGGCGACACCCGGCACCCACCGCCGAGGATCCGGGACCGGTAGCTTTGCTGTCCTTGGCAAAGCCTTCGCCCTGTGGCACAGCGCAGCGATGAGCTGTGCAAATGGCCGCGTGCCGTCCCCGAGGACCCAGCGCTAATGAGAGCCACCTAATTAGCGCGCTCCGACATCCGCTCGCTTGTGCCAGCAGCCGGGGAGCGTGACCGGGGACGAGGCGCTTCCCTGGCCCTTGCACAGCATTTTCCTTCCAGATCCGGACAATGAAAATTCCCAATC
>NW_009608163.1:1864-2859 GCF_000690535.1 Cariama cristata
TCTCCCGTGCCCATGCCCACACGGGCCCCCCCCAGCCCACACAGATCCACGATGGGTACACCGTGTCGTGGGCTTGGTTCTTTATGGAAAGTGAGGCTGAGCCAGATGCTGAAAACCTGCATTTTATGGGTAATTTTTCAATTTATTTCACATTGGTTTTAGAAAAGACCTGAAGCGATCCCAACCGTTATTACTCCTGGTTTCCTACGGCGAGGCCAAAGGGGTCTGAAACGGCTCCTTTGTTGTCTGAATCGTTGACTCTTTGGGAATGAACGCGGTGGTGCCGGAGGGAAGCGGCGGAGAGAGATGTTCAGGGAGGCTGGGGGAGAGGGGGGAGCAGGAGGGAGGAATTCGTGGGGGTAGAGAAGAGAGTGACCCCGATGTGCTTTCCCTGGGCACGGTGGGATGCCCCAGGACATTGATGGACACATCCACTGCAGCCCCGCGGGTGGCCCTCCCCAGTGCAATGAGTTTGCTGGTGCTCAGCGGTCCCTCCAACCCATTTGTCCCTCCCAGGTAAAGCAGACCCAGAGCATCCCGGGTGGGAACGAGCCCGCTCTGGCTGCCCTCAGCCTTGCCTGCAGGAGCCAATGCCAGTAAAATCAGTGCACGCTGCCAGAGCGAAGTGGACAGAAACTCCCCGTGGGTCACCTGGAAGCCATCAGGACCAAGGTTCACCGAGACCCGGTCCCAAACCTCTCTGTGGAGCGAGCGGGACGTGGCGTGTTGGCAGAGCCACTGAGCACAGCTCGAGAAACGCCGGGTTTTCCCCCCAAAGATGGGAGCCGATTCTTGGCCCTTTTCTTTCCCTGTTCCCCGCAGCCGGCTGGAGCGTGGGACGGGCAGGTGGGTCAGCGTCTGTCCCGGGGGTGCTCAGGGGGGTCCTGTGTGCCCAGGAAGCCCCCTCTGTGCCCTCTCCGGGGAGAGAAGAGGGGATAATGTGCTGGTTTGCACTTGCCGATGCCAGGGGTGGGTGCACCGCTGGGGGCTGTTGT
>NW_009608164.1:0-208 GCF_000690535.1 Cariama cristata
ACGGGGCCCTTCCTCCTTGAGGGAGCTGAGGCTTGGTTAATGGTGCCGCGACCTCGTTGCGGTGTCCCGAGGTCGTCCCGGAAGGAGCGCCGTGCTGTCCCGGGCTCCCGGCCGAGCCCGGGCTTTGTTGGTATCGGGCGAGCTGGAGCGGAGCTGTGAGGTGAGGCTACGGGACAGGGCCCGGCAGCTCCGGGAGGCCGCTCAGCGC
>NW_009608164.1:223-6127 GCF_000690535.1 Cariama cristata
TGTGCCCCTGCAGGGCTCGCGTGGGGCGTTAGCACCGGCCGTGCTGCCTGAGGGAACGGCTGAAGGGCTTCAAGGCAGATGTTGAGTATGAACGGCGTTGCTTCTGAGAGGCTGTGTTTCAAGTACTTCAAGCGAATGCACTTTCTGAAATTTATTTTCCTGATATTTGCACCTATGCTGATATAATTTATCACTTTGGGGGTGGGCATGTATTCTGCTTTGAATACAGCAAGATGTGGTGTTGTGTGTGGAATCACTCGGGTTTAGAATGTACGAAAGAAAAGTGTTAGGCGATATAAGTTTTACTGCAAGTGTACCTTGTCATATTATCAATAGCAAAGTAAGACACGCTCGTTTAAATCACAGCGCACTATGCGGTGTATGCTTCGAGTGCTATGCCTTGGAGTTGGAGCAGCCGGTGAGCTCGTGTGGCTTTTTACAGCATCTCAGCTGATGAGCAGTAACTTGTTACGCTGCTCATTTGAGTTTGGTGGAAAGGCAAGAAAGGCTGGAGGCCATAGTGACTCCAACCCTGCCTGCTCTGAGGGAATCACAACAACGTGGAACCGTTCTTGTAAATTTTTCTCTCTGTCCCATACTGTAGTTAGCGTCCTTTTGGTTGAGGAGTGAGAAAGAAGCCCAGTGCAATTACTCAGCTGAGCATGAAGTCGCTGTTAACAAAATGTGGGGGAGGGAAAAGGGAGCATCAGCTACAAGTATTTTGCAATTTGATCTAAAGACCAAGATCCTGTTTATGTTAGAATTGCACTGATACCATTTCATGCTAGTGTCATGCTATTATGGTTAAGTCAGGAGTTTGCTGACACACTATGCTTGTATATTTTAATGTTTCAGTCACAGTTAATAATTGCATTGCTCTTATAAAAGTATGCATGTAGCAGTCATCATTAAGTTACTGAATGACAACAGTAGTCACTGGTGTAACATTTGGTCAGTCAGAGGATCCTCATAATTAAAAGTTTTAGCAGTTTCCATACAAAAGTACCTCTGTTTAAGAAGGTGATGTGTATGCATTGTTGCTTTTAGAATGAAGAGATAAAGTAGATAATTCATATGGATTCTGCATCAAAAGATGAAGAACTACAGATATTATTTGTCAGGATAGTATCTTTTTTCTGGAAATGTCATCACTTATTTTTATGCATCTTACAGTAACACTGGAATACTCAGTGAAGACAAGGAAAAGTGAATACAAAAAGTATGGACTAGGGAAATAAAAGCCTAGTCGTTAGCTGCACTTCCTAACTTTGGTAAGGTATTTCTAAACCATGAGCTATTAGAAGGAGACTGTCAATGGAGTGCATGCAATGAGGGAAGAGGGGAGTGAAAGGAAAGTAGCCAGTCCTCACAATGGTACTGGTGAGAAAATGTATCTCTTTTCAAAGGAGATGAGACAAAAAAGTAGCAACTTGTCATGCTTACAAGTGCGTACATTTAAAAACAGAAGGGTAAGTATGTTTGTCCCAGTGTTGACAGTCACGTTCTCTTCCACTTTATTTTGGGCCTTTCCCCTGTCAAGAGGAGAAGCCATGTGGACCAATTACACTGGTAAGAGAGCAGTTCTCTCTGTTAAGTGCTGTGCTATGCTGGAGGGATGGTTCTGTTCTATCCGCTAGTTTTGTCTGAATGTTTCTGTCCTTTTTATATTATATACAAAGCATCTGGTATGTTGTTCCAAAACCTGTAAAAGTTGCCTCAACAAATAGGACTTTTTGTGATCCGTGTGACAGAGAAGCAGGAACTTGTGGCTGAGAATGGGAGGGAGAGCGTGACCTCTCCTCAGCAGTCGCCTCGGCACGTACACAGTTGATCGTGTCCCTGAGTTGCTGTGGTAGAAGGGGTGACAAAACTTCTGGAGCTGGAACGCAGAACTGATACAGCAAGAAAAATAAACAGGGAGACGTGATTATTTTTAAACTGGAGTATTTCCGTGCTCTGGTCCTCTAGCTGTCCAGCACGACAGAGGTGGTAGCACTGAGGGAGAAACAAGTGACCCTAGGCAGGGACTGCTTGAGAAGTGGCACTGCTGTCAGGTCAGAGGTAGGCCTCCCTTTTGAACAGCATTAATTCTCTGCATGCAGCTGTATCGCTTCTCCAGTGCTCCTCTGTAAAAAGTCAGAGAGCTGAAGACATATGACTGGCTGGTATTTAAATTTAACTTATAAAGGGCAAGTCACTTGCGGGGATTTTTTGGTTGGTTGGTTTGTTTTTTAAAGGGAACCCTAGAAGGAGATACTCTAATACTTTGGTTGTAATTAATGGTGCAGAACCCTCTGTAGAAAAAGAAATTAAAGTAGCGGCAACAGAGATACATTGTACAATTACTTTTTATGCACGGAGGCTGTTTTCCCTTGAAAAATATTTGATTTGACATGTAAAGAACATGAATTTTTGCTAAGTGGCTAAATCAAAGGCTGACCCAGACTTGCCCTTTTCAGGATAAGTCTTACCATGCTTGCATTCAGTGGAACAAAGAAAAATTTTTTAATTTTTTTTCTGATCGTGGTAACTAACTGTAAGAGGAGGAGTACCTTTTTTGTGCCTCATTAGTAGAAGTTCATCTACAAATGATTGAAGGAGTATTGTTAAAGCAAAATTGTTTAAGATCTGACACAGCAGTTTGCCACCTTCTTGTGTGTGACCCTATCCAATTGCTGTAAAGTTATGCTATCAACTGACCTGCCGATGACATCAGTTAAACTTCATCTTTTAAGGGCTAAAATGTGGTTAAATGTCAGGTTTGTAATTTGCTGAAGACACGGTTACTCTGTCAGAGTCACTGATTGCTGTGACTATTCTCTAATACTTTAAAGAAAGGTTTTTACCCCAGCCATATTATCAGCCTACCTTGTGTGTCCCCTCACTACTAATTTCACACAACAAAGAAGTGACAGAGAGTTTCTTGCTTTGAGCTGATGAAATGATAATTTGAAATGAAATCTAAAGTTTCTTTCTTTGTAGTTGTTGCCTCTCTGTTCTGTCGCACGGGGAATGAATGATTTAACTTACCATCTTACCTTGCAGTAGACTTTTAAAGGATTGACTTTGTTCTGTTATCTTCAGATTCAAATATACAACCTGTTGCAAACTCTTAATCCTTTTCTCATAGAAGATAGTTCATCTAGTTATCATCTATCCAGGCCTTATACAGGAGACTCCCTGACCCCTTTGACCAAAGAGTAGAAGTTTTCGTTTGTTTTTATTGCTATAAGTCATTGAATGCCCCCCAAATCCTATCGTCCTGCTCTCAGTGTAAAGCATTGTCCACAGACTAGAGAAGTGAGGTCCTCCAGTGTGTCATCTTTAATCACTGTGAATTTGTCTTAACAGCTCAGAGTTCAGCTCTCTGCTGCAAGATAAAGCATTATCCACAGACTAGAGAAGTGAGGTCCTCTTCTGTTGTCTGAATCAGTTGTGAATACTTAGTACTATTGAAGCCCCCCAGTGTGTCATCTTTAATCACTGTGAATTTGTCTTAACAGCTCAGAGTTCAGCTCTCTGCTGCAAGAGGCACGATGAAACAGTTTCACCCAGACACTGCAGATGTTCTAGCACATCAGAAGTCATACTGAAGTTGGGCTAGGTGACTTCTCTTGCTTCTGTCCTAACCACAGGCTCTAACTCCCTATCAAAGGGAACTAATTGATTAAAAACTACCCTTTTTTGCCAAATCTGCTTAGACTGGCAACCCTTTTGTATTCTGACTGCTCATTCTCAAGTCTGTTATTCTGCTCTTTTTGAAGTCTGTTGCTTAATTTTTGCTCTTGTCCCTCCTGCTTAAGTATGCATTATTTTCTACCCTGGTTTATTTAAGCTAAGCCACTTCATAACAGGAAGTCTTAATGGGTTTCCCTTGATGGAAAAAGTGTGTGTTTATGCTTCAGGTCAGTAAGCCAAAATAATATTTTTTTTTTTCAAAGCTTACCATTATAATGCTTGCATCTTATTTCATGAGATCTTGATTTAAAATGACAGGTTTTCTTATTAGGTGGGTTTGTTTTGATGCAATAGTTATATGTTTTATTACTGATGCCACAAAAATGGTTTGAAATACTTTAGTGTAATATGATGTGTTTTGTCAGTAATCCCAAGCACCTTCCAAGCATTCTGTAGTTCGGCTTGATTAGAGAATGGTGTTAGCACAGTATTCCCACATGTGTACAATGTAGGCGTAGTTGTAAATAATACAGTTTTTATTAGCCAAACCTGCAGAAAGGTATGAGGGAAGAAATCCATTGCCAATCCCTTTACCCTGTCTGACACAAACTTTCAAGTACTTCATCTTGAATATGTAGTTTATTTACTAAGGTTGTTTGTCAGAAGATTGATACCTTATCAGAGCGTGGCTGTGTTTGTTTTGGGCTACTTGGGAACAGCTAAGAAATTGAATGTGAGTGGTATTGATGAATTATTGGAATAGAAGAGTAATTTGATCCTCTGCAAGTAGAAGGTTCATGTCTGTCTGTGGAGAATATATACACATATATATATGTATGCTGTAAAGGACACCAAAGTATGTGGGACTGTTACTTTTTTTATGGCTTTATTGTAGTTTGTGTCTGTATTCACACTGAGAAGGGTGAAAGCTTCTCTGTTAATAAAAGTGAAATTATTGGGTACAGGTGCAGTGGATAAGTGAGTGGGTAGGATTGCCATTCAGAGTCACTGCTGAAAAAAATTAATATAGTATCTTTTATAAGAATTGTTTCTATTTTTTAAGGTTCTTTCTTTGCTTACAGTGTCATAAAGGAAGTACCTGAAAAACTGCATACTTAAAGTCCATTTACTTTAGAGCAAGACTTTCCTACCTGATAAGCCATGCAAGGAAAATTAATGTTTCTTTGTATAATAAGCTATCTTAGCAGGTAGCTTAGTAGAATTCAAAATGCTTTAGGAAAATATGCTTTTCAGAAGAATGCTTTCATATTTTCATCAAGGTAAGGGAGTATTATTATGGGGAATAATGTTCTAGGGAGCAGGGACTTGAGAAGAAATTAAGTCATTTTGGTGGCCTTTCAAAAAAAAAAAAGTCAGCTTAAAGAAAAATATTAGATACAAAAGGACTAAAGCGTATGATTTTTGGTTGTTTTCCATAGCGATTTTCTTTCTGCTTGAGCAGACTTTAAAAATGAGAAAATGGCCCAGAGTTGGCTTTGATACCCCATAACATTAGAAGTGAAATTCAGTAACAGTGAAATTCTGAGTAACAGTAACAAGTTTATTCTACATGGCAGTTTCCTAAGGTGTAGGGCAGTGGCCTGCTAGCAAAGTGGTGTTTTATTAATAAAGACAGTATTTAAAAAGACTCAATATTGTCCCAATTTGATAATATCCCATCCTCGTATGTTCGCGCTGACACAGTACATCTTCACATGAATTGCTGAGGACCACCTCAGAAATGTTCTTTGTGCAACTGATTTTAAAACTTGTCTCGTACAGAAGTTTCAAATCACAAATAGGATCTTTCGTATTTATGAAAATACCACCAGTGTTGTACTTAGATCACACTTTGTAGAATGCACTTCATTCTTTTTCCTGGAACGCATCACAAGTGCAAGTTCCTGATGAATTGCCAGATATATGCCGAAGTTGCATTCCAGAGTGTATTTGGGGATTACCTAGTATTAGGCAGTCTGAAATACTTTAAGGACCTCTCTCGGGTATCACAAGCAAGAGGGATGAATCTCCCTTGGAGTAAAGGAAGACTGGGAAGATATGCTATTGAACTACGTTAAAAAGCAAGATCTGGGGAGGGAGCGAAGGGAGAGTAAGGTTTTAAAAAGGAGGAGGTGAAAAAAATATCCGGACCGCGGAAGCCGCGGGACTTTTTCATCCGACAAGGAGCGGGTGTCTGGGCTGCGAGGCCCCGGCGCGGTGCGGCTC
>NW_009608165.1:0-259 GCF_000690535.1 Cariama cristata
GGATGCCCATGGGTGGCAGGGCACCATAGCACTGTGGGGGCTCACTTAGAGGTACCCCAAAGCTGGCAGGGAGCTCGTCCTTACCGTGGTGCCGCTCAGCGTCCCGGCACTGCCAGCCCTAGGGAAGGACGATGGGCTCCGCTCTTCACTGCCAAACCTGATGGCTGGCAGCGGCTCAGCCTTGTCCAGAGGTGCACACGGGCAGAGCTTGGCACCGGCAATCCTAGGGCAAGGCACTCCGGCATGGCAGGGCTGCTGT
>NW_009608165.1:309-1439 GCF_000690535.1 Cariama cristata
CTGGCGGGCCCGAGCTCGCCCTCCTCTCCAGGGCACCGCATGGCGCCTTTGTGGCAAGAACTGGGTGCAGGGACAGATGGAGCCGTGGCACTGCCAGGCTGGTGCTGCAGGACCAGGACTGGGCCAGTTCTCACTGCCCTGGTGCCACCCTCCGGTTTGACGTTGGCACCCCCAAGGGTGGGTGATGATGGCCGGGCTGGGGGCTGGGATATGCTGTGCGCCAGCCTGGGAGGGTTCATCGCCGGACATGAACCAGTTTGCGGCAGGGAGGAGGGAGGTGGTAAAATGGGCTGCCCGCTCATTGTGTCCCCGGGCACGGAGCTCCCTCCTCGCTCGTCAGCTCCTGGCACTGCCCCGTGGCAGCCGGGAGGCTCGTCCGGAAGGGCAGCCCCGTGCCAGGACACACGCTCTGCCCGCTGCCACCATCGTGCCCAGCTACGGGCCACCAGCACCCTGCAAGGCCACCATGGGTGCTGCCACCCTGCTGGCACAGGCACCCGCGTGGCTGTAGGTGTGCATTGGGCAGGGCACCCGGCTCAGCACCTTGGGCTTTGTGCCAGCCTGGTATGCCCCAGTGCCGTCCTTCT
Organism: Cariama cristata; assembly: GCF_000690535.1. Lineage (NCBI taxonomy): Eukaryota > Metazoa > Chordata > Aves > Cariamiformes > Cariamidae > Cariama > Cariama cristata. The sequence goes on from NW_009608165.1 coordinate 897, forward strand.
GTTGCCCTACCACTATCCCAGTCTCGCCCAGTGTTGCCTCGGGTGCAGCCCCAGTATAGGCCAACACTGTCCCACTATGGCATTGTTGTTGCGACAGTATGCCTCAGTGCTGTCCCAGCAGAGCCCAGTGTTACTTTCCTTACACCTCTAGCACTGTTCCAGTATAACCCAGTATAGCTCTGGTGCTGTCCCAGTCACCCCAGTGTATCCCAGCACAACACAGTAATGTCCCCAAAGGTGCCCCAGTCCCTGACATTGGCAGGTGGCAGCACTGGGGCTCCCACGGGCCCCCGGAGGCCTTAGCGCAGTGCAGCTGTACTGGGGTAACTGGGGGAGCGCTGCCCCAGGGCACGCACCGTGACCTGTCCTGGCACCGCCATGGGTGGCTGTGTGGCACACCCTGCCTCAGGCACTCGGCTTGCTGTGGGTGCTGCGCCTGCGTGGGTGTCAGCTGGCTTAGGGCCCCGGGCCGGGCTCTTTGTGCCACTGTGGAGGTGCGGGGGACACAGCCCTGCTGCCCCTGTGCCAGCGGGCACCGGCACC
>NW_009608165.1:1911-2521 GCF_000690535.1 Cariama cristata
CGGCCCCGGGTGCTGCATCCGCAGCCCTGACCACGGGCAGAGGCAGGGCTGGCATCACAGCCCTGGCTGTGGGCACTGGACCCTGCTCTGGTCCTGTCCATTGCCACCCTACAAGCATCACACCAGTGGGGATGCCCCCAGCCTGGCACTGGCTCCCAGACCCTGTGCCCCCCAAATACCCCCTCCACCATACGCACTCCCAAACCCAGCAAGGCCAGGACCTGCAAGGCAGGGCTGGCATCACAGCCCTGGCTGTGGGCACTGGACCCTGCTCTGGTCCTGTCCATTGCCACCCTACAAGCATCACACCAGTGGGGATGCCCCCAGCCTGGCACTGGCTCCCAGACCCTGTGCCCCCCAAATACCCCCTCCACCATACGCACTCCCAAACCCAGCAAGGCCAGGACCTGCAACCCCCACTGGAGCCCAGCATAGGATGCAGGGGCACAGCCCTGCGCCTGCTGCTTCTAGGAAGAGGCGGGGAGCCAGGTGGGTGATATCTCTGGTTTTAATAAATACATCAGGACCCCCGTCCACAGGCACCATAAATTATGTGACGAGCCCAGCTGAGCCAGGGTGGGCACAGGGAGACGGGGGCCAGAGGGATTTT
>NW_009608166.1:0-1418 GCF_000690535.1 Cariama cristata
AAGAGCCACTTTTTTCTCTTATTCCTATAGCCAGGGATCAGCCTAGATACTTACGACTTTCTAATCCACTTTCAAACGCTACCTAGAAAAGCACTGCAGAAAAATCAGATGATTTGGACAGTTTGAAGATATTTTTTTATTTCCCAGAAAGCAATTTTAGGCTTGCTCGTTTCTTTTCACAGAACATCTGCAATTCCCCGCAACTATAATTGCTGTCATTGTCTTCTGAAAATGACACTGGCACTTGTTCAGCCTCCTTCCAAATAATTGCAGGTACTTTCAGTTCCTTAGCGGAGCGCGTCCTTGATGCGCAGGGCTTTACCTCACAGCACCTCTGCCCTTTCCCCAGGGACGCGCATGCGTTCATCGGCCGCACTGCCATCCCAGGGGCCGTGGCCCTTTGCTCACCGCTATTCCCAGCGGGACGGCCCTCCTCGCTGCCCGGGGAGCGGGAACAGCTCCGGCACGGTCTGCCTGAGGAGCCCTGCGGATCCCATCAGCCACAGGAGCCGGGTGCCGAATTCTCCGCCTGCCATGCCAAAAACGTGCTCTGCCGGGTGCCCGAAGGCCGCGCAGCGTCACTTTTCCAAACCGATCGTATATGCTGGGTGATGCTCAAATGAAATGCGACTGCGGCGTTGCTCTAAAGGGCTTGGTAAAACATCAAACAAGTAGACCTCTGAAAGCAATGCATCCATCCTAGGAAATACATTTTGGTTATCCTAATGAATTGCATGCTTACATCCAAAATCTGTTTGGTTTCCAGCAATAAATCAGAAGATGGCTAACAGGCAACATTTCCTTAGGTTCTGCCACAACAGCCTGGGCAAATGCAGAGGGATCAGGACTTTCTTTAGGATATTGAAGATGATTGTACAAATAGGTTACGAGTAATAGGCTGTGTTTCTGTGTAAAGCCGTTAGCCTTTTAACAGGCAACGCTCCGGCGTTGCTCTCGCCTTTCCTTATGCTGCTGACTACACACTTGCACTTTCATGTTTTCGTATTTTTTGGCTCAGCGGAGCGAGCAGTCGGCTTTTCCCTCATTCCTGAGAGATATCAGGTTACGACGAGTGTTGTTCTGCTCTTAGATACTTACCCAGTGGCATATTAAAAATGCATATTTTCCATGTGATTTTTCTCCTCGCCAGAGTCAGGTTTAATGCCACTTTTCTTCTCCCACTCGCTAGGTACCGTTAACAAGCTATTAGCTTATTCCCAGACGTAAAAAGGCAGGCAACAACCCATGCCCTGTTTATCCCCACTTGGGGATATAGTCCCTGCAAGTCACAAAAGTGCCGGTTCATTTTTAACTAAGGAAATTTATAGTACATCCCTGCAGCTAAACTATTTTTGGGTGTATTAATTGTCTGAGGAGGTGGGCGAAAGGCGGGCGGAGGGAGACTGCCTGCTCCTGCC
>NW_009608167.1:0-1615 GCF_000690535.1 Cariama cristata
GGTGTCCCGGCTGGGAGAGGGGCTGCCCAGGAGGGGACCCCCGCGGAAGCCAGGCAGGTAACGCGGGGCAGCAAAGCCACGGCACCGCTCCCGTTGCTGGAGCCCAGCGAGCCTTTCCAAATCCTCATGAAATCCCTGAGCACCGAGGATTGACCTCGGCTCCGACGGCCGCCACCGCAGCTGTGCCGGGCTGGGACCTCCGCTGGGACCTCAGGCCCCCGCCGTGCCGAAGGGCACAATTCAGCCAAAAGCAATGCAGATTGACACAGAACCAGACATGAAGGAGTCACACGTGTTTTCCAGTGACCTGAACTCAGTCCTAACAACGGCGTTGTAATTTGGGGGTGATTTCCTCCCTGCAGAGCTGGCCTTGGGTCTCTGCATTGGGCTCCGGCACAAGCACCTCCGCTCTTCTTCGTCTTGACATACAGGCCTAAAAACCATCCCAGAAACCTTTTCATCCTTCTCTGTATCCACTCCAGTCACCATTAAATGATTTTCCTTTTACCAGATGAATTTAGGACCAGTCGATATTTTCGAAACATGACAGATTAGACCGATGGTGCCATTTTCCGGGCTGATTTGCCCTGGGTATCCAGTTTCTCAGCTGTATTTGGCTGCTGTCAGTGGTGCATCACGCCAGCACAACACCCCGACTCGGAACACAATGCCTGGGGTGCAGAAGAGCTTTCCGCAGTGTTTTTCAGCTGTATTTTTAGCAGGAGGTTTTTGCTTATGAAATAAACTTTCTCATGAAGCGAGAGAGACAACGGAAAGGCAAGCCGAATTCAAGGTCATTTGGCTTCACCGCTGATGTTTCAAACCACCGAACAAATGGAGCCTGCTCTGTTTCCAGCGTTAGAGCTGCCAGTGCTGGTAACAGACATTGTTCTCTGGGGAAATAAGTAGCGATAGAAGGGCAATTATTTTGACAGGACAGAGGTTAGAAACTGGGTAAATCCTGGTACTCACCATCAAACCTGTTCGTTCTAGCTTCACTTGGAAATACTGTTTAAACACAATCCCGCATTCCACTTCTGACATAATGGCAGGAGGTACACGAGGTACGCTTGTGCAATTTAAAAATAAAAATCCCTTTTGTTCCCAAACAACAAAACACGGGGACATTTGGGAAAGTCTGACCAAGTCCTGACTGAACAAGAACCTGTGATTACTTTTCCTAGCAAGAGGCAATCGTTACCTTTTACAATGCTTTGCTGCTCTGCGGAGATTTATAGTGCTAAGGAGGTTTATACATGTTTGCTGTTCTGCTGTGAGGAGTTAACATCTCCCACAATCGCTCAAGATGCTCAAGGTTTCAGCTCTAAGTGGTGTTTGTCCAGCAGCGTTGGGCTCAGGGATCCCACCCCACGGCATGCAGAGCACTGGCCCCAGCGTAGGAAAACAGGGAAAATGAATGGGGAGCGGTGCGTCCCTCCGACCCCCCTGAGGGATTAATTGTGTGATCAACAGGAATCAGTGTGCAAGACACGTAAGATTGAGATTAAGTCATAAAATCCAAAAGTGCGTGCTAAACGCTGTAAAAATCGCAGACAACCGGGCTAGGAGGGTGCTGGTGAGGGCCCTCGGCCCTGTCCCAGCCGCTGGCGGCCCC
>NW_009608167.1:1710-1987 GCF_000690535.1 Cariama cristata
CTGCCCCCCGCCGGTGCCACCGAGGCAGAGTTCTGCCCCTTCTATTTAAACATCAACACCTTCTGTAGCGGGCGCGTGAAAGGCGCGCGGTGTACAAAACATTCCCGGGAAAGCATGCCCGGCAGCAGTCTTGATAGTAAACACAGCTGCTCAGGGAGGCTTTTTTTAGAAAAAAAAATAATCTGTTAGATATTATACTCTTTAAAAAAAGAGATTATGAGATCTTCTAAAAAAAGGATTATAAAACTGTTTCAAAGTACTGGTGCAGGTCACCTGC
>NW_009608168.1:0-19582 GCF_000690535.1 Cariama cristata
CTTCGAGACATGGTTTAGTGGGCGTGGTGATGTTTAGTAGACAGTTGGACTTGATGGTCTTTGAGGTCTCTTCCAACCATAACGATTCTATGATTCTGATCGAGGATTTCAGGGTGTCCTTATCTTCCTCTGAGACTGACGTCTGGCAGCTTGGCAGAATGCCCTTCATGCAGAAGGCTTACCTTGGGGCACAGCTGCTCTCCGCTGGGTATGGTTCTACCTCTTAGTGTTCATCAGCTTGATGGGAGCACCTTCAGTACCTGTGTGCTGTGGGCTTGGTTTATGCTTTTTTTCAAATAATAGCATCATGAAGAGGATGGTGATACAAGGTCTTATAAAGAGTAGACTGTATGTTAAATATATACAGCAACAGGACATTTTACATAGGAGTAGTATACAGTGTGTCATAGTTTGGAGGGAGGACAGAGTCTTAATGAGCTTTGTAAAGAACTACTGGAACTAAAATGTGCAGCAAGTAGGTGATTTTGCTTTTTTGCTTTTGTTAATTTTTTTTATTTTAATTAAAAGTGAGATACATGATTTTTCTAACAGCACGTTAGCTGACCTCAAAGCGGGGTGATGTGGAGGGGGAAGGCCCAGCTCGCGGTGCGGCACGGCCCAGGAGGAGCAGCAGCAGCCACTGAACTGTGAGATAATTCCTAGCTCTGCCAGATGCCTCCTGGTCATTCCGACAGCCACCCAAGTTAAACGTGGTGGCAACTCTTTCCAGGATCGCTGCTTACAGCTTAGTAACTCTTAATGCTTGTATACGTTTGTTGAAAGTCAGCTGTTGTTCTGTGTTTCTAGCTGTCCTGTAGCGGTAAGATAGTGGTAGAAATGAGAGGTACCTTAGAAGCAGTATCTGACCCGTGCTCAATGTCCCCATCCTGGTTTGTCAGATTTATTGTGATTATGATTTTTCTTGTCCAAATATGAGCATTTCTTTAGGGCTCATTTTGAGTCCTTTCCTGCAGAGTGTCTGTTTGGGTGAAAGGACACAGAAAACCAATGTCTTAGCTATGAGTAATATGCAACCATTAAGGGAAAGGGTGAAGGGAAATGTATTTCTCAAAAGGTCTTGGTTTAGTTAGAGATGATACGAGTTTTGGAAAAATTGAGAGTTAACAAGGAGCTTTACATAGATTGACAGAGGGAGTTTTTGGTGTTGTGTCATCCCTGTCATGTCATATTCCCCCCGCCCCTCTCTCCCTTGGGATAAAGGAGGGGTGTAACAGGTGAAAAAAAAAATGAACGCTGGGTATGAGTAGAAAACGCCTGCGGTGTGCTGGCACTGATCGGTGCTCTCGTGCCCAGCCTGCAGGTCCCGGTGGAGGAGCAGCCTGCGATGGAGCTGCTGGGCGAGTACCCTGCTCTGACAAGGGTCCACCCCATCCCTGGAAGTGTTCAAGGCCAGGTTGGATGGGGCTTGGAGCAACCTGGTCTGGTGGGAGGTGTCCCTGCCCATGGCAGGGGGCTTGGAACGGGATGGGCTTTAAGGTCCCTTCCAACCCAAACTGTCCTGTGATTCTGTGAGAGGGAGCCCAGCCCCTCTGGACATAGGGGTAGCATATCATCCGTCTTTTCTCTGTAGCTTTATGATGGAAGGGGCTCTGCAACTATGTTGTGTGACACAGCCTTGTGCTGACTAAATGGCATCTCTGTCTCCAAAATAACAGGAACATTCTTGCTGTGTTTAAAAAAAAAAAAAAAAGAAGATGCACTTTAAATATATGTTGGAAGGGCACAACTGCATACAAACTATTTAAAGTCTTCTGAGAATTAGAGGTTTATTATATAGTCAACTATACTCCGTAGGAAATCCTTTGTGTCTCCTTAACAGGCTTTCAAAGTTCCTTATTTAAATGCACAACACCATGTTTTAAATGATTGAAACGCTTCCTATGATGGCAAATTTAGACAAGGAGCAGTGCAGTTCAAAGGTGGTATCAATTGTAAATGAGGGGCTTTGTTCTTTTCCTTTTTCTCTCTTCCTAACTGTTCTTTTAAGCGTCCTTCTGCATTAAGCATTTCATGTGGTTGGACAGTGGTGTATTCTCAAACTACCCCTTCTTTGATAATACGTGCTAGTAATTAGAAAGGTTTTGAATGTCTATGTACACATTTACAGTGGAGACAATATGTTCTATTCTTTAAAATCCCATGTTCCAGTAACTTTCAGACACTAGCTCATTTCAGAATTCACTAAATTCATATTTATTATCACAGTTTTTGCTTACAAAGCTAATGAATTATGGAGGACTTGTGAGCTAACACCACTCCATTTATTAAGAACTATTTTATGCATACTGGATTAAATACTATGCCAATGGTATAGTTGTTGGTTTTATAATAATGTATGAAGTTACTTTTCACTTGCTCTCAGGTAAGGCCGCTGAAATCCATCAACCCTTTCAGGAGGGCTGGAGCTGCCTCCCTTGGCCGTTGCTCCAGCAGAAGGGTCAGTCCCGGCAGAGCCCCGGGCAGGCCGGCTGGGGGGCTGCCCCCCGTCAGGGGATTGCCCAGCGCAGCCGTTCCGTCCATCCCTGCCAGACAGGGATTGTCTCCTCACCTCACTTCTCCCAGTCACCCTAAATTACACATCCCTTTCCCAGCATTCTGAATTTCTGCACCATTTTGGATCAGAGGCGTATTGATGATGATGTGTATTGATTAAATGTATGTGCGGGTTGTCGTATGCATGCAGACTACTATAGTTTTTTATACCCTGCAAAACTTAGCTTACTTTTTTTGGTTTTGTGGGAGGAGGGGAAGAGGAGAGAGTCAAAACTGAATTAAGTAAAACTTCTTTCCCTCTCCTAAAGGTCAGATTTGTAACATAGATTTCCAGATATATTATTTTCATCTTTCTTTCTTTCTTTTTAATTTTAGGTAAGTGGAAGCTTTCTCTTCGTGACTTGGGCACACGTTTAATTGCTGTGGTAAGTGTTCTCCATCACATGAATATAGGGATCAGCTGTGTGTAAATTAACACCATAAGTTGGCTTCACAAGTGGCAGCAGATGGTTTCTGGAAGGCTGTATGTATATATACACAGGCTGCTTCTCCTGCACAAGTTGTTGGTGGTTTTGAATACAGAAGATGATCTGTCCTCTGCAGATTTGTGCGGTTGTACAGCTTGCAGGTACTCTCACTCATTTTTATTCATGTAACTGTGGTTTAGCATTAGCTTGGCATGTTGTGTTTGGTCTTAAAAATACAGAAGCTTGTTAGCTGAAGTGGTTTACCTGTGTTTCTGTTTTGGCTACTGGTCCTCCAAATTCCATGTGTTCAGTTATAGTAATGACTGTTGTTTTCCTCACCTCCTTGAGCCTTATTTCACACTGCTTTGCAGGAGCGCACTTCTGATTGTTAGTGGCTTGGACTTACTGCTATGTGTGTGGTTTTAGTTGTAAATTACTTTATAAACTGTGTGCATGTATGGAGGGGAGGGGGAATGAACACCTAGGCATGACTTTTTTCAGAGTAAAAATAAATGCTTGAATTTGGTTTTGTGCACTAACTGTTCCTGATACGCCATAGCTGAGTGAAATGGAAGGGACAGAGTATTTTTTAGGAACTTGGGTTTTAGATGCTGGGGGGGGTGTGGAATTTTCTATGTGGGGCATGCAAATTCCACAGGGTTTTTTGCCTAAGCAGGTGTGTGATGAATGAGGCAGTGGACTGCAGGAGGGAGAAACCTCCTTTTGTGTTTCTGGCATTGTCCTGGGAATGGCAATACGTGTGTAATCCCCATGTTGAAAGGGCTGTGATCTCATGTTCTAGCATCATCTATTCAGTCATGGCTTGGAAATGGAATTTTATGATCCCACTTGGTTTTTTTTAGTTTCTTTTGGAGGGGGTTTGGGGGTTTTGTGACCATAAATCTTTATCTTATATGGGTTTTGTTTATATATTGGATTAAAGAATGCATTCCTTATGGCGGTAGTATTTTAAGCGTATCCAGCCTTTGCTAACAGCATTGTTTATATTGATGGTGGTTTTGGATGCAGGTAAAGACAGTTGTGCTAGTGTAGAATAGGGGGTTTTTAAAGACATATTCAGTTTGTACACTGTAACAGATAAGTACAGCTCCCCTTTTTAACCAAATGAGGTTGACTTATTTGTGTTGTGATTATCTCTTGTTGCTTTATCAAAAAGATAGCAATAGTGAAACTTACCTTAATTTTTAAATAATTGGTTATTAAATATGAAAGTGAAGGAGCCGTAATATGTCCTGCTTCAGTATGACCATAGGAAGGCTCGGCACAGTTCATCTACACTGGTGTGGCTGCTTTCTGTGGAAAAAGATCATTGTACACTTAAGTCTGTACTTGTAACACTGACATTTTACTCAAGGCATTTGTGAGCTAGCTGGAGGATACTCAGTTGCACTTTTACTTTGTTTTTGTTTGCTTTGCTTGCTTAAGGGAAATATTTACTCAATACCACATCTAGATCAAAATTGGATTTATATTTCTTTAAAGGCTATAAATTACTGCAGCTGCAGAGCCAGTACTGGGCTAGTACCGCAGATAAAATCACAACACATGTGTGTGATTATGTACGGATATAAATATATGAAGTTTTTATTTAAAGATGTTGTCCAATGATTCAAAAGTTTTTTCAGTGCTTAAAGTGACTTTAAAAAAACAAAGAAGAAAAATCTCAAAACAGCCCTTTTGATCATGTCTAAGTCTGAAGTAGGTTATATTCAAATGATCTTTTTTTAATAGGATTCAGTGACCTGGTAAAGAATGTTTACTTCTTGTTTCAAAAATTTTGAATTTAGAATGGGAAAGTACTTATTTGCTTCAAATGTCCTCTCTCCTCACCTGAATTTCACTGAATGCTTGATAAAACATTTGATTATTTTTTTGAGATATTGCCTCAAAATACCTCAATTGTTGTGCAATGCCTCAATTTGTTGTGCAGTGAAATAGGTAGAAAAAATAAAAATAACTAAAAAAATATCCAGTCACCCCTACCAACACAAATAATATTTTATTGCCTGGTGATGCAGAATAGAAAACGGATAACTCTAAGCAGCAGAAAATGTCCAAATGGAAGAACATTTCCTGCCAAAGTCGAATAAACAAACTTGTGGAAATTGTCATCCCTGCTGTTTTAGCTGAGCGTTGGCTGTGTGGTTAGAAAGAGCAGAAACCATCCTGCCGGTGGTACCCGTTGTAAGGGGGGTGGAAGCTGTGCATGCCTGTAGCGTTATCTTGGCTTGCCAGTGGTCTACGCGGGGGAAAAACTGTGTGCTTGACAACACAGCTGTACTGGTGTCGAGCCTAGTTACATATTATTTTTCAGCTTTTAAGCTTTATCTCCTTGTTGGGTAGAAACGCTGAAAAATGAATTCCTGGCAGACAAATAATTTTTTTCTTGAAATGTACTGAAGGCAGCAGATTTTACTTTAGATATACATTGAGGTCCATGCCCCATGCTGCTTCCAACCCTGTTATAGTTTTCTTTTCTATTGAAGAAGCAGGACTGGAAAGATCAGAAAATGGAAAACTGGGCAGGTGAGGAAGGTCAGGTTGTGTGCTTGGTAGGCTTTTTCATACTTGTGCTTTGAACCCTTTTAAGAACGACGGAGGCACACAAATCCATATGTTGTTTGTAGAGCTACCTCAAAGGTGGTTGGTTGGAGCAAACGAGCCCAGGGCCGGGGCAAACCTCTGCTGTGGCTCTTCAGGGCCACTTGCCGTCCAGCAGCTCGGCAGCTGCTCCCCATTTCGGGTGTTAACGGCACGCTGCCCTGCCTGCCTTCTCTTCCCTCTCTGGTTTGAGGTGCTGGTTCGTGACACCTGAAGTTGCTCTCTGTAAAAGCTGCTGTTAAGGATTTGTCGTAGTTTTGTCTTAATACTGCTTACCCCTGGTGATCTTCATTTGTACTCAGCATCGTTATATGTGAAGCTTTTTTTAGCGGAGATGGATATTCTTACCTTGCATTGTACTTCAGCAATCTTCAAAATGTTAAGAACTGAACTTGGGATTAATGCAGATAATCAAAATTTTGCAGCTCAGGTTGCCTTCGAATTTCTGTGGAGAAACCTTAATAAAATAAAATAGTATTGCAGAAACTGGGACAAGTAAGTCTTGAATCCTTTATACACAGCAAACATTTTAATTAGTCTGGCTTTGCAGGCTTTCTTGGTCATTGTTATTTTCAGTTGTAGATGTTTCTAGTGTCACTCTTCCATATGGAATCACTTGTTACATTCTTACTGATCAAGTTTAGTTTTATTTTTAGAAATCAAGTAACTTTTTTAAAAAAACCTTTTGCTTACAGCTTCTATTATGTTGCTTGTTCTCTTGCATTGATGGCTAAGTCAAAGGCTAAGGTAAAGACATTAAAACATCAAAAGAAACAGCTGTGCCTTTTGCTGCTGCTCAAAGGAGACACCGGATGTAAAGTTACACTATCAAAAACTTGTAAACGCTAAAAATCTTATGTTTCAAAATAGCTATTTAAAATAACACTTCCAGTAATAAATGTTGGATTTGGTATTCATAGCAATTATTTTAGACCTGTGAAGTTGGCTATGTATGTGTGGGAGGGGGAGGCATTTCCGAACAGCTCAGCAGGTTCCTTCAGCTGAAGGTGATTTTGAGGCATGCCTGGAATGCCTGTGTTCCTCCGGGGATGGAGGCTGTCATAAAGCTTCTCCGGCTGGCTAATGGGATAACTTTCCTTTCAGAAAGAATCCTGGGGTGATGGGCTTTTAGGGGTGGGGAGTGTTGGGGGGTTTCTGTGGTGGTGTGTTGTTTGTTTGTGTTTGGATTTTTTTTCTTACATTTCTCAAACTTTTTTGAAGTGCTTTTGCTAGGCTGTTTGTATATTAATTAATGAATTTTTTTAAAAATATTTGATTCCCTAAAGTGCTTTTCTAAGATTTTTTTTATCTCAAAGGAAAAATCATTGCATTTCAAGATGGTTCATGAACAAAAATGAACCAAGTTAAGATCTTGGTCTTCTAACAGTATAAGGTAAAAAACCAACCAACCAAACCCAAACCATCCCATCTTATCTTTGGAACAGATGTGAAATTTGCAATGACAGATTGCGTCTAATAAATTTGCTTCCACTGCATTAATCTGTTAAGTAACATGTAACTTTGCTTTTCATGATTATACTATTGAGATTTTCCTAAGCAGGCTTATTTCTACAGCAGGCTGGTTAAGGTTATCGTCAAAGAAACTTCAGCCTCCACTGAGAAAGACCCAGTGGCTTTCATTGAACTAAACCACTAAAATAATAATCTGGAAGTTTTGAAACTGTATATAAGTGAATATATGTATGTGTAAACAGGCATGTAACAAAGCAGGTTTATAATACCAGCCTAGCTAGATTATACTTTATAACTTGTCGTTTTGACAATGAGAACTAGGTTACTCTTCTGATTCTGTACGCAGATGTTTTGTATTGCGTTGTGACCTCTTGTAGTCCATGACCTCACCTTTACCTTGCCACGTTTTTGGTGGGATTAGTCTGAATGGCATTCCGTAAGGCAAAAAGCGCATTAGTTACATTAATTTGGAAGTCCAGTCTGGAGGGATTGTGGTCAGAAGCTTATCATTGTAGTTTTTAGTCTATTAAATTTAATTTGAGAGGCTTAATAATAAGGTTGTAGCTGCAGCTTTTTGGTCTTTGGTTTCTTAATTTTGAAAGTGAGGGGTGAATTTGTGTGGAAATAATCGGTGTAGTCCCAGAAGGTGCACGCAACCCTCAATAGTAGGAGTTGTTTCTTTGTACTAGAGAGAGCAGAACCACGACGGGCAGCAACAACAGCGAGCTTCTGTGTGAGAGGGTTTCGGATTCCCAGTTTCTCTTGGCTTGCTCGGTGTCCCTTGTACCAGTGCGGGAAGGCGGAGGTGACACGGGGTCTTGTTAACCTGGAGCTCTGGGATTTGACTGAACCCTGCGGAGAGCACTTTAGCTCAATGTTTACCTGCCCTTATTGGTGCTGGGCAAAGCAGGACATTGACCCTACGCATCTGCTAGCTTATGTGTTAATGGGGTGGGCTTCAAGCCTTAAATGTTTCATGAAGTCTTGAAAATTTTTTGATATTTTTGTGCTTTTTCCATCAGCTAGCGAGGACAAACTGCAAATCAAATTATCTGGTGTTGCGTATTAAAATCAGATGTTAAAAAAAAAACATATTATTGTTTATGGAGCAGAATAACTGCAGACTATTTAATTGCTGGGAACATGCAAAAATTAACAGTCGTATCATGGATTGCCACATAAGTATTGATCTATGCATTTTACTACCAAGAAATGTTTTTTGAGACAAAGTGCGACTTACGAACTGCAACTGAAATCTGTATTTATTTTTTTTTGGAAAATGATTTATGAAATATTTAAGTGAAGCATTTGTTGTCTTGCGATTATTTGGATGAGTGCTTTCCTAATTATATGAAATATCTATTTTCCTTAGGGTTCGCCTGACAGGAAACAGTAAAATGCTCTTTTATAGCTTGTTAGTAATGGCTTCTTTTATTTTTTTTTCTATATTTTTTTTAGATTTTGCCAGCCATGAGGATTTCTCTTTCATTTTTTTTTATATGCAAAACTTAATTTTTCATTTATGGAAAAGAGATGTGAAGAGAACTTGTAAATATCTAAACACCACCAGAATGGAATGACAGCAGAGGTGTTGACAACAAATTGTTTTAACCTTTATTTATAAATATAATTAAGAACTGAAAAGATAACCTTAAAATAAAATCATGGGGGAGAGTCTTTTATGCATGGTAAAATCTGCTCGTTCATTACTGCACACGTTCAGCATTCACTTACATTGTTATTTCCCGAAGTCCCTGCAACCGTTAAATTATGCAAATCAAGTTACCATAATATTCAGTGCCAAAATGTTTTATTTAATAGCAGTCATTAATTTATTTCTCTAATCGAATCCACTAGGAAATCATTTTAAATGTATCATTTTGTTTTAAATAGGTCCCAGTTCATCAGAACAAAAACCTGTTGGGCCTTACAATCATGGGGGTTTTTTTGATCCATACTGGCAATTCAGCAGTGATGCTCCCCGCTTTCCCTCCCATTTACCCAGTAATTTTGCGGAATGGGAGAATCAAACGACATAGTTAAACATGGCATAACCAGTTACTTTATAATGCAGTGAATAATTCCTATTGTTGATGCTTCTGCTCAAAGCAGAGCATTGTAAGAAGGAGAAGAGTTGAAGCAGACCCGAGAGAACTAGGGTAGCACTTCTGAGAGACGGTGAAGGCGATGCTAATGAGATTAAAAAAGAGGAGGAATTCTTGTATAGCTCCGGGTCTCTGATTCACGTGATCTTTAGAATTGAATACAAGGACACCTTGAATGATGCAACGAGGTAGGTTCAAGCAGTTTCTGCATCTCCCCAGGAAAGTGATTTTGATTTTTTTTTTTCCTTCTCCTTCGAAGTGTTAGCAAAGGGGAGGCAGGGGAGTTTGTTGTTGATTCATCCCTCTGCCATCTGTATTTCTAATGTGCTGTTTAGAGGAGGGAGATTTTGAGGCACATGATTCGGTTTACTGCAGGCACAAGAAAGAGCATAATTGTGGAGTTAGAGCTGCCCTAGGCTTAGGGAGGGCTAAACATAATTTAAATGTTCTGTGATCTGAAAAAACTACTTGAGTAATGTACTCAGAATTTCTTTGTCAGAGGAAGCTATTGTGTTTGAAATCCTGGATTTTGGGTATAAAATACGAAGCTTTATATGCCCACATCTGTAAGCAAAACCTGGATATTGGATAGATTTTCTTTCTGCTAGACTCTAAACCTTCACACCCCCTGCCCCCATCCCAGTACTCTTGGGCAGCTGTGGCAGGAAACTAAAATCAGCGCCGGACTGGCGGTTGCAATCGTCTCTCCTGTATCTGACACATTTTTACCTTGTTCCATTGCAGGGACGTTCTGGCAACTTGTTTGAAAATGCGAGTGAGATATTTTTGCAGGGACAAATAAGGTTAAATTTGCACCATTTAAGAGCCACAGGGAGCAGAATATCCTGTTGTCTTTGAGAACGTGCAAATGAGATTCTTGTCTAATTGAAAAATAGGACATTTCTGGGTTAATTGCTGGAAATGACCAATTATCCAAACACCTCCAATAAAAGAAACACCACCACCTCTCTGCTATCTTTCTTCAAAGAAATTATTATCATTTTTAATCTGTCGCACATTCATCAGAAGACTGCGTGATGCTTATTACGTGATTCTTACCAGTTACTCACAAAGCTGAATGTTAAGATTGTTACCCAGCTGCCTCGTTTGCTTTTTGAAATTAGATGGAGCACCAGTTCTGATGACAGTGCGTTGCCTCAAACCTGTTGGTGTCCATCTCGGTGACAAGTTACAGGTCCTTAAGCATGTGAAATGATGTGAAAAAGCAGGTAGGTGGCAATCACCTCATATTTTCCCATCTTCCCTCTGTGCAATTTAATCCAGCCCTAAACAGGCTAATGCCTTCCACGTCCATTCCTCCTTCTCGACATCGCTTCCAGAAGTGTTGCTGTGGGAAGGAGAGGAATTAAGGGGGTGGAGAACCTGACCGCTGTTCATACGGGGTGAAGGGCAAAACAAGGCTGCCCTGGTCTCATCCTGCTTCCCCTCCCCAGCCCCTCTTCGGCAGGTAGGCTTCAGGAAAATCTGCCAATGAGGAAGAACATTCCTGGCTTTAAAGCAATCTGTAGGTGTTTATAGGTTTCTTTGTATACTTATTAAATATGTGGTTTTCATGCAACCCCAACATAAAATAAATGGGGTGTATGTGTCTTTATTGCCTAGTTAATGGTACTTACCTCGGGTCACTTTGACTCTTTGTATGTAAAATATCAAGACTTAAAAGACATTGTAATAATAAGTAGGTCTTTTGGAGGATTCTGCTTATGTTTCTTTGATTTGAAAACTAGGAAGTTCTTAATACTGAATAAACACTAGTTTCATGCTCAGGACAGGTTTTTTTAATAATTTTCTGAATCGATAACAAATTCAAACCAGGAATGGCACATAGAAAGAAGATATTAACATTAGCCAAAATAATGTAAACTGCCTTTGTCTGATCTCCCCATATACAGATGTTATATTGTGACAGAATTAAATATTCCATTTATTTTTAACTTAACAAACAAAAGCAGCAAGCAAAATTGGTGACTATCTCCTCTTTTTCCCTTCTTCTTGACTTTGTTCTTGGCAGATTTCCTGTCTGTGATTTATATATTCCTGCATTCCCAAGATATAAAGCTCTCTGCTGAATCTCAATGACAAGGAAAAGTCTCAGCAGGTTTATTCTTCAGTGATCTGACCTTTCGTCTGTCAACTTGTTTACTTACAAACAGTTTTGCATCTTTGCTTCAACCTGCAGTTTGCTGAAAAGCAAGAAGCAAAACTTCTGCATCTGCCTCTCTGCTTCTGTGGTCTGTAATTTCTGTTTGCAGTGTAATAGTTTGGAAGATTAAAGGGAGTATTATTTCTTTCTTTTTTTTAGGAGCTCAGGGTCTTGGGCTTGGAATTCTGTAGGTGCTTTCTGCTACCTTGAAATGCTGTTTGCCTCACTGCAGTGTCTGATATTAATCAGATCAAATGGAGGCAACCAGCTGCTAACACTTCAACTCCTGTTGCTTCTACATAAAGTGCAGTAGGTAAAATGCCAGCTCATCAGTCCTGGGCTTTTTTCAGTTTTCTGGTTGAATTTCTTGAGGGTGATTGAGAAATACTTTTACAAACTGACCAGTGTGAGGGAAGCGTGGCTTTTCTTTCCCTCCTTCTCCTTTCAGGATTTGGTTGTACTGATGAGTATTTTTTTTTAAGATAATAGGACACTGACTTAAAAGGTGTTTAAACAGAGAAATGTTTGCATAAACTACCACTTTGGCCCTCTTTTGTAGCTGTCCCTAAGCTTCTCCTCCCCCAGATTTGCTCCTAGAAGAGCCTTGCTCTGCTCACGGCTTGAGGACTTTCCCATTGCCTGGCAAGTGCTGGGCTCTCTGTGGGTGCCCAGGGTGGCAAGGTGGGCTTCTCTGCCAGCACTCAGGGAAGACAGCTGGCAGTGAGGATTTTTTTTTCAGGAGTTCAGAAATTAGTTCCCTGATCACTTGCTGCACCTGTTCCCAGTTAGCATTATCTAGAAATAATATGTTGGTTACTCATTAAAGCCCAGATTCTTGAAATTATTTATATGGTTAACTTCTGTGGGTTTCAGTATGGGAAGCTTGAATAAATTTTGTGGAAGATAAGTGACTTCTCAAACTTCATAGATATGTACACCCAGTTTGCACTCGGCTTCATTTCCTTGATAGCCATCTGCTGTGCTGCTGCACACTTACAGCTAGAAAGTGGGTAGGGGAGCTTAAAGTGTATTTGCAGATTGGTTGCTTTTAAGTTGTTTCCGTCGAGAAGACTGTGGCTAAGAGATTACTTTTTTTAAGCATGTGGTATGAAACACCTGAAGGTGTGAAAATGAAAATTAATACTAGCCATTTTTACTGGCAATCTTCATCATCAGAGATGTTTGTGTATCTACTTCTCCTGAGTTTATTTTTACCAAGATATGATTAATTTGTATGGAAGGAGGAAATTATTTAAATATCCCTGCTTATCTGCAAAGATTGTTGTTCAAATTGTACAAAGGATCAACGTTAGTGATGTTTAGTGCCCTTTAATGACACCAGTTTCAAGTGCCAAGATTGAAACCATTAGTACCTGTTAATTGTCTTTGGAGCTATCTGCCTGGAATTTTGAAGTGGTTCAGTACTTTTACATTTCATCAAGTACATAATTATATTGTTATTATTCAAAGTAATCTATGTAAATTAAATATATGCTATACTTCTTTCTCCTGACAGAACTAAAACTGCTAATTTATACTTTTTTTTTAAGAGTAGGCTGAAATCTTGTGTAACCTGGGAGGACAATCGCTGTGAAAAGCACGCTGACTAAAAAGGACTGAGGTGTCTAACGAACCGTGTCCGGAGGGAGTTAGCGACAGTCCTGGGGGTACAGCCTGTACTCTCTTTCAGGCAGAAATTTAATCTGTTAGATATCTGTTCATCTTGGTCATATGACTTAAAATAAATCTTTCTTGAAACTATGCTGCCCTTCTGATTTCAGTGAAGTAAAAATTCAGTCCTAAAAAAGCTTCTTGTGAGTGCATTTACTGGATGAGGCTGAAGCCTGACTATTGAACTGGGTTTTTCCTGCCACAGGAGTCTACTCAAAAAGAGATGAGAAAACTTGCATACCCATAGGTTTCAAATGTACAAGACTGTCAGCTCTCTTTACTGACAAATTTGTTTGTTTTCAAGTTTTAGTTATTAATAAGTAATAGATCTCTATTTTTAATAGAGTGAAACTATGTAGAGTTAGGGAAGTGATTTGAAGTTAAGTATGTCTTTGAAGCTTAATGAGCAATGCATTCTAAGCAACCTGAAGACCGTTAAGAATACGTTGTATAGGTAAAATGTATGTCCTGTCTAATTATATAGAGAATTTGATTTGAGAAGGGATCAAAGTCCTAATTCTAGCCTTAGCAGCCGGCTTAAGATTTCTGACCATGGAAGACAGCAGAGCCCTTCCCACGCTGAATGTGGACAAACGAGTGATAATGTTAAACAGTAATAGAATAAAGTGAAGAGTCTAGAAAGCATGTAATGCGGATGCTTTGAGTATTACTTCAGTTTGCTTTATGGGAGTTCTGGAAACTGCTCAGCAGCTGTATAAACTTTACTCCTGAGGGAAATGCTTTGGCCAACAGAAATACAACAGCTAGCATGAATATGTATCTGTTTACATTTTGAGTTGTGTAAAAGCTGTGTATCCTTTCAGTCTCCGTTCTACCTAGCTAGTCAAGGAAGAAAGATGCCTCTTTGCTGAGATTCCTCCTGTTCTAACTATCATAAAACCCTCAAACTTTTATTATTCCTTACTAGTAAACTTTTTTCAAAGGAAGGCCAAACATAGAAACAGTACAGCGTTTTGGCAATAAGGTATATATTGCATAATATGCTCAAAACCATAGTTTCTTTTCTGAGTCAAAGATGTTGGCCTTTAGTCAACTACATCATTGCTGCTACTGGACACCACCAGAAAAATGATAAAAAAACTCACCTCCGTGAAATGCATTTGTTCAGTAGATGCGTATTGCTGAAAATGAAGTTATATTCATATTTCACTCATAAATCTAGCAAAAGGATATTTGGTATGATTTAGTCCTGCAAATTGAAGTGATAGCTGACTTGATCTTCTCTGACAGATATTTATTTACATTTCTCACAGGGAAATGCATTGCACACTTAGAAAACCACTAGAATGTGTTGAAAAAAAATATTGTTTAGAAAAAGATTTATCATCAACATGGATGACATTTCATTTAAGTGTGATGAATGCATATTTGCATAAGAAATGGGACATCCTGATGCTATTGCACATACATCTTCGCAATTCCTGTTGTGCTCTCTTCTAAGAAGCGAGTTTGTTGCAGGTAAATATTTTTGCCAAAGTCTGCTTTAGAATGCCACGGGTACTTGATGCTCTGGTAAGCCCCAAGACAACCTGGGAATCTGTTCAGCGTTGTCCTTGAAAACAGCAGCAGATCCTGAAAACCACAAGGATGATTTCTTAGGGTGAGCTAGTGGCCAGAGTAGCAGGATCCCAATTTCCACGTGCTTTGCCATGTCGGTGTGCCTCCGGCACTTTGCTGGACTCTGTATGTCAATGAAGCAGATTGCCTTTGGCATTACTTTGCCTCCTGTGTGACCATGGTGGCAACTCTGGTCTTAAATGTCTGCCAATATATGTGCTTCATGGAAACGTTCGGTTAGCTGTGCAACATGAGCTTTCCCATCAGCTAGTCGTGGCCTCCTCTAAAGGAAAGTTGTTCTCACCCTTGCTCCTTTTGGGATAAGGAAGGTTGAGAGCTTGGAACAGCAAAACCTGTGATACCAAACAGAAATGAATTGGAAATACGGGATTATTTTCCACTTTAAAGTCTGGTTGAAGTTTGTTTTATTAGATATCTCTCAGTTATCTTGTTTTAAAAAAAAAAAAGTAGGCAAGTTGGCAAGTTATTCTCAGATCTTTATTTTGTTTTGTACTATCTTGGGCTGGGCTCTGAAAGTATGATACTTTCTTCTGTATGTATTCACAAAAGTTTGCTTGATACCTTAAACTAAGCTTTATGTGTTACTTTCCTTATTAAAAACAATAATGCGCTGAATGTCTTAAAGTGCAAGCCTCCACTTTTGAAGCTATCTCTGATTAATCTACTTGCCTTCACATTGAGAATTATCATATCATGTAACTTTTAATGAAGTGAAGCTATAAGGAAGATACAAGGTTCTTTAACAGAATAATCTGCCTTGGAGCTGATAATATATCACACTGTAACATGATATGGAAATACAGAAATCTCTTGTGAATGTGTAAAAATAATTTGTTATTTGAGAGCAGCAACGTGTTTTCGGTGTTCTCAGATGTATTGTTTGATCGTGGGAAAAGAAAGGGATATTTGTGGAAGATCAAACGAGCATGTACAAGGTAGATTTTATGGTTCACATAAAGTCTGAGTGTTTTCTTCTAAAATTCATCTGACACCTGTAGCTTCATCTGTGGGTGTTGGTGCTTTTCAGTATAACAGAATTTTGTGCTTTCTGACATTCGGTGAAGTGACAGTACAGAGTCAGTTGTTAGCACTTCATCTATAGGGAGTCCATTGTCTGTGATACCAGAACAGGAATGCGTTAAAGGATGGTCAAATCTATACTTTTAAAAACATACATTGAAAATCTGTTAGTAGTAATCAAGTTGATCAATTACATTAGAACTTGATCTTAAGGGTTATTTCATATTTCACTTCAATACCATTTGGAACATTAAATCTGAACAGTGCTGCGGTCAGTCCCACCTGTGGCCGATAACTGGTCTGCACACGGTAGGTCAGTGGCACAGTGCTGCTTGCACACACTCAAGGTGAATTTCTGTAAGTGTATGTGCATGTATATAAAAGTTTGGTAGCTTAATGCATACCAGGTGAAATTGAACAAAACAACACCACCCCACACCCCCCCACCCCCCAAAAAAAAAAAATGAAACCCCCTGTGTTTTGTGTCAGTTGCTGTACATGCCAAGTAGAATAGAAATTCCCTCGCTTAACCATCAGTGAATAACGTGATAATCTTTCAGCATTCCAGCATGTCTTCTCCCAGGGTGGGGGGGGAGTTTGAGCTAAATAAAAAGAAATAATAGTGAAGTCAAGCATGTATTTCTGTTTCAGTTGGCATTTTAAGGAGCAGACTCCTGATTTGTGGCATTCAGCTCAAGTAAGGGGGGAAATCCTTTTGGATGGGCAGGGGAAATCCTCCCCCACGTACCGCAGAAGCACCAGCAGCGCTGCCCTTTGCTGACCCTGCCGCTTGTCCTGGCCTTTGCATGTGCCTCCCTCAAAGCATGGGCTTCATGACAGGTCCTCGGCTCCTCCAGGTCCGTCTTAAACCCTGCTAGCCCTCGCACACCCATCTGAACCCAGAGAGAAGCCTTGTGCCAAGTACTGGATGTGAACGTGGTGTGTGGCTGCTTCGCTTCGTGCTGCCCAGCCTTCCTCTGAACCACTGCTGCACTTGGTTTGTCAGCTGGAATACGGGGATGGAGAATTTGCTGCTACCTGCTGCTCCGTTTTTCTTTTGCTGTGGGCTTCAGCTATCAGTCAATGTAGTCTACAGTTAAAGTGAGTTGCCTGTTCATCCACACCACCTCCTTATCTGTTTATACTCTTCTGTTTGAACTCTGGCTTCTTCTAATGTCACTACAATTCATATTGTTGTCATTGCATGGGGCAGCCTGTTTCCTTATCAATGGGAATAAAATGGCAGAAAGCATCTCTGCCTTTTTTCAAAGGGCTTGCAACTGAGCCAAGTTCTAGCAAGCTGAACCCTCAACACCTGCATTTCAAACTGTTTTTACTTTCTTTCTGTTTTACATTGCCCAGGCCTGGTCCTTCAAAATTGTTGTTATCCCGTGTCTCAGATGCCGGGTCAGATCCCCCCAGAGTCACGACTGGCCCCACTGCGGACGCAGTCTGTGTACTTCCCTGAGAGCAGGAACCATGGATGGTTCTTCCAAAGCTTCTTAAATTGTGGGAGAGGCTGAAAAAGGTCTGGGGAAAAATGTGGCAGAACTGGATTCATAAGTATGAGGAAGTAACATAGTCTAGCAACTGTTCTAGAATAATTATATTTTCTTAAATTGCATGCTACAGGGAACTTGATTCCTTGCTGTGTGTCCAATATCAGTTTGGGCCACTGCATGTGGTTGCTTTTTTCTTTTTAAACTTGTGTGGCATGTCTTAAACCGTATATAAAATATGATCTGGAGATTGTATCAATGGCATTTCTAAACGTAGGAGTTCTGGTTTCCTTTCGCTACTTTGATGTCAGGGTTTTGACAACCGCCCTTTACTTGTGTGCCTACCTGCTGCAGTTGGGGGCCCAGCTTATATGCCATATTCTATCTTTAAAGCTCTATTTTCCCTTTGACATTTTTTTTCCCCTCAAAGGATTGTATTTTTATGCTATTTTTATTTTACTATGTTTTGTGTACCAATAGAAATGAGCCAACCCAGGTTCAGTACTTAGGTTGGTTGGTTTGTTTCTGTAGTTTGCCAGCTTCCCTGTGGTTCACAAGTAAAGCTCTTTTCCCTTTGACATTTTTTTTTCCCCCCTCAAAGGATTTTGTATTTTTATGCTATTTTTATTTTACTCTGTTTTGTGTACCAATAGAAATGAGCCCACCCAGGTTCAGTACTTAGGTTGGTTGGTTTGTTTCTGTAGTTTGCCAGCTTCCCTGTGGTTCACAAGATTTCCATAGGCATGCTACACCTTACAGACATTACACTCTAGTCTGGCGTTGCGTCATACAACCATTTGTAATCAAAATTGCTTCAGATGATTTAGCAAGCAACGTTGAATGCAACTGCTAAGTATAGGAAGTATGGAAGTACAGCCTGATTTAGAGCCTGCTCTTAGACCTAATGGTGCTAAGATGGTAATGTGGAGAGAACTGTATGTTATCTGGGGCTGGCATGATAGAAGCCTACATTACGTTATCGCTGTACTGTAGCCTTCACATGTAACAAATACTGCTACGTGTAAGCAGAGCGCAGAGAGAAATAAAATTGGCTCTGTCTGGCAAAAGTGAATTCACAGATGCATCTGAAGAGGATGGGCAGCGTATTTGTACAGTTCTGGTCCTGATGGTTTCCTTGTTCTGAAACAGTGCAACTCTGCTAAGGATTTTAAGATTAAAAGGGTGGTTTTGCTTCAAATTAAAATTGAGTTGGACTTAGATTTTTCTTATTTTCTTATTTTTATTCTGCCTTTTTCCATAGCAATAAAACACGAATATTAGATAAGTCTTCAAAAGCGTAGTAAAATGCTGCTGTGAATAATATGGTGTTCATAGGATGCAGGTGTAACTTATTTCCTCTTGTGCATCATCTTGAAAAGGATTGTGTTTAAAATTAATGGAAATTTTTTTTTTGAACCTCAGTCTGAAGGGCTTGCATGCAAATATTAGGATATAAAGAGAAAAGTTCTGATTCCAGTTTTAAAACAAACTTTTCCTTTTAAGATATAAGCAAGTTACTTGTTTATAAATCTTAACATTACTATACGTTAAAAAAAATAATTAGGAAATCATGTGTGGACATGTCTATGAAAAGCTAGGACATCAATGGTGTAAAAGAACAGCATCCAAGCTATGTTTTCATAGCTGTCCTTGGGGAAGACCGTTTGAGATGGCTTATGCTAGCAAATGGTTAATTTCTGAAGTGTTTGGGAAAAGTGAATGGAAATGCTGACAAGGAGGAGAAAAAGGAAAGGATCATTCACCTGGAGGGAGGAAGGTTGAATTGGAACTCTGAAGCTAAGAAAACTTTGCTCCTGGCTTCTGCTTGTATGGCGTAGGTATTGCGCTTACTCTCCAAAAAAAAGCGTTATTCATAGTTTTCAACTCGACCAGTGAGAGCATGTGGTACATACGGCCAGGGGGTCTGAAGGGGTTTACGGACAAATAAACGACTGGGGTACGTGGAGAAGGTGAAGTTCCTGGGGTAGGTGGGCTTGTTGACTTTTACCTGGAAAGGCCAAGATTGGGGGGGGGGGGGGAAGTGTTTCCCCTGGAAGAAGAAAATGATTCCCGTTGAAGATGCCAAGGAAAAGAAAGCTAACGGGGATAAGTACGATTGTGTTTCATGGTGCGGAATGATGAAGAGAAATATTCTTGCAGTCTGTGGCTGAAGAGGTTAGATAGGATTTTTACTTCGGCAGGTGGCTGTAAGCCTTAGTCGTTAGCTTTCTCTAACACTATCTCTGTATTTAATTTACAGGATTTGAAACTTAGCACTGACTTTAGTGGTGCTAGCATTGATTTGCAACAATTTCAGACAAATACAGCTTAAATGGGTTTCTAACACAGGCTAACGTGTTGTTCTATTGATGTGTTAATTAAGGTCTTAATTAGGTGGCAGTAGACTAGGACAGTATTGTGTGATGTGGCAGCATCCCCAAACTGTTC
>NW_009608168.1:19613-29964 GCF_000690535.1 Cariama cristata
AAATTTGTTTGTCAAAAAAAAGGGGGGGGGGGGGTATTGCAGGTGGGATGTTAATTTCCACTGGAAAGGTAGTAGTGCAGTTTTTAAAATCCAACATACTTTGTTTTTCCCTGCAAATATATGGCTTCAGATTTATTCTTTTACTGTACTTAACGTTTTGATTTAATAATCTAATTCTGAAATGTTTTTCTCATAATATATTTTTGCTTATATTTATATATCGGCCTTTTCATTCCCTTGCAGTAAATGTGTTTGCAGTTTAATGGATTTTAATTTAAATTTTTTAAAGTCTTTAGAAACTGGAGGTTAGCAGTGCTTCATGGAGAGGTGTCCAGGCACCACATTCAGCACCCTCTCGTTGAAGAGCAGGGTAAGATGGAAGCCTTCCCCAGGAACATTTCATTTCCCTATGAAGGTGGTGTCGTTTCAATTGAAAAAAAAAAAAAAATTATTATGAGAAATCAAAATGTGTTCAGCATTTTTTGATAAATTGTCTCTTTCAGTCAGACAATGCTTCTTCCAGACAAAAGCATTGATGAAATACTTATACTGAAAGGTGTAGCAGGCAAAGGGATTGTGAGGTTCTAATTGTAAGGTTGCTAATTATGTTGTGGGTTTTGGTTTTTTTTTTAACTTGAGTGATCTGAAGGTGAATAATAAGGATCTTATGGAATACGTTAGTGAGTTAAGCCAGAGTCAGAAGCCACTGATGCTGTTGTTTCATTTATGGTGGCAAACATAGAAGCTGCAATGTGAAGAGGTGGGTTTTTTTTACAGCTGAGTGATGTAACCTGTGCCTGGGCAATAGTACGATAGTTACTGGTGAAAAAAGTTAGAGAGGGTGAGGTGGTACAGAGAATTATGTTTGAAATACTCCGATTATCACCCTGGTCTTTAACTACACTTGGATTTTTTTTAAAAAATATTTGACTGCACAGTGTAATGGTGGGAGCATTGGTAAGGAAAGACAGAGCTGCCCCCTGAAGCTGTTCACAGACACTGCAGTCTCAGTAGCTGCTCTGTGCACTTCTGCAACCGGTACATCCTAGCTTTGGCTGTCCCAGGAGAAGAGGGGGGGGAAAAAACCCCAACTATTGTGAATAAGATAACCATATATCTATATAGTATTTTTAATTCGTAATTACCTACTAATGCTGTGAACTATGATTATTTAGCCTACCCCCAGTTTAACTTTGACAACAGTGGTATGTGAGCCTGGAGTTATAACAGTGGATAATTTCAGGCTTCAAAGCTCCCAACGTAGATGTGTCCAGAAGTCCATTCTGCACTCTGAACTCTCTGGGGCTTTCAATTACTACACACAAAGGTCGTGATTTCCAACCCTATTGTTCTGCTCTCCACTAACTTTTCCAGCCTCTGATTTATTACAGTAGAGAGTGAGATAAGAGCCGGTGGGTTAAAGTGTGTGTGCTTTGCTGGGGGATGGGATGGGAGGAAAGGCCACAAATCCTTTCAGTAAAACAGAATGCTCTCTTGGTGGCTGCTTTGCTGGGGTTTATTAGTTCACCTGCCTTCCTATGAGTCCTGCAGGTGCTTTGACAAATGGATTGAGAGATTGCCTAGTAAGTTCCTCTGCTTCTTATAAGTACTTCTGTGTCCTATGTAGATGATTTGTAACTTCCTATGCCAAGATGCCTTTGTAAATCACACCAGAGACCCCTCTGCCTTTCAGAGCCACAGCGCGGCTTGGAAGGGGAAAGGAATGAAAGCTGAAGAAAGATGCTGACAGAAAAAGTATTAACAGAATTTCACCACCTTAATTTTCTGAATGCGTATTGAGGAAAGAGATGTCGTCTTCCCTTGCTAGTTCTTCCCGCTCATGGCAGTACGTGCTGCTTGCACTTGGAGACGTGAGACCAGTTCTCTCTTCCGCCAAGTACCAGGGTCCTAATTTGAATTTCCTCCTCATAAGTCTCGTTTCTGTTATGGCTTCTCCCTGCACCACTTTTGTTCCTCAAGCGATACTTCAGACTCTTGAGTTGGGCTCATCCCTACACCACCTCTGCCTCAAAAAAGAAATTTAGACTTGACACAGGGGCTTGAATTACTTGCAACTCCTGTTGACATGGTAACGCATTTGATCTCTCCCAATATTTAGAGAAAAGATGAAAGTTGGAAGTATTTCTGATGAATAAAGAAAGTGGGGAGATCATTTTTTTTAAAAAAAAGTTATGCATGTAATGATCAATTTCATTTCACCCTGAATATACTTTAAAAGCATCTAGTTAATTTGTATGCAGCTCTGAGATAGGCAAGTGTGATATTGGTACAGAGGGAAGAAGGGGGGAACGTAGCATAAAGTAAAGTGTCACTTTAGTTCACTAAAATCTTAGCTGCTTTTGTAATGGAGCAGGTTTTCATGTCCTTTTTCTTATTTATGCAAATGGATGGAGTGGCAGAGGGAGAGGCTTTCTGTTTCTGCTTCCTTCCTCGAGGGTTAGCCTCTACTCACGCTGACCCTTGGTAATTTCTGTGTCAATTTTTGGATCTGTATCTTTCTATCACCTGTTCATTTCAGCAAAATTAGGGGGGATTGAGCAATTTTTTTAGCTGCAGTTACTCTTTCCTGTTGGTACAGGAGGATAATTTTTGATCCCACTTGGAAAGTATAGGTCCCTTTGAATCAGCTGGATTTTCCTCTCTGTCCTCCAGCCTAGGGAGAAAGAGTTTTCTGGTGGGTCTGACGTTTTGTACCTTCAGTCTTAGGCGGTGGCTAAAAATGTGCTAGTGTGCTAAGCTTGTTTTTGAAAATGTTGGTGTCTCCTCTTTAAAATTCCTGGTGGAGAGAAATTAAGAAAGATTGGTAAGTTCTTAGAAATGCTCTTTTACCTGCTGGGAAAGTTACAGTGCTTCAGATGGTGTAAGCGATAAATGCTATCCAGGCAACTACAGATTAACAATGACCTTTGACCATGGAAGCACATAAAGTCTTAGTAACTGATGCCATACAGAGACAACTTGTAGCCCGCTGTAGTAACTGAGGGCCAGTATAGTCTGGTGGGTGTTTGGAGGCTTATGTAAAATAAGGTGGCTCTTTCAGGCTAACCTTGAGTTGACAGATATCTGTATCTCTATAGATTCTCTTATCGGCAAAGGCACAACTCAGCCAGGATTGATGTAAATTCTCTTCATGTTACGGTCATGAATCATACTTGATTCTTTGGTCAAACTAAATATTTCATTACGGTTTTTTTGGCTTTATTGTTTCAAATCAGGAAGGGGAGAACTGACACCAATATAAGTTCCAGAAAAATATTTCAAAAAATTGATATAGGCTTCTGACTTGATCAGCACTCACTACCGAAAGATAGAAGGGCCTTTCAGATTGGAATTTCAAATTATTGACAAGATTTTTTTATTTAATTTTCTGAGTGTCAGGAAAATCTCTAATATATTTTAATTTTAAAGGGAAATGTCAAATGTCACTGCAGGCCAAATATTAGAACAAGCACTAATAGAAGACCTCGATTTCTTTCTTTGTAGACATATGCATAGATACTTCCAATGTTTGTTCTTTTCTCTTATGCAGTGTTTGCTAAGGAATGGACTAAGTTCTGTTTTCTGATGGTGGTTACCGCATATTGGGATACCTGGGCTCTGGGGGCTTCCTTAGATTATTTTTTTCTTCTTCTCTTGTGTGAAGCTGAACTAATAAGACTGTCTTTCTTTGCACAAGAGAAGACAAAATGTTCACTATTTCAATTTATCAGTGTTTTCATTTCTACAAGCTTGGGAGGTGATAGAATTTAACAAGAGTATTGTCTTTTTCGGAAGCATTTGTTAAGGGAATAAAGACAAGAAAAATACTGAGTCATAATTCTGAAAAGACATGTGGTGGAGCACTGCTTACCTTTCTTGGTGATCCTTCTTCAACATGAAAGTCTGAAAGCACGAAACCCATCATCTCACTATGTAAACCAGCATGTAATTTTATGGAGAAGTTTCTAGATACTTTGAACAATCTAAGCTTTTGTTACAAATACTTAAACTATTCCCCATTAAAAGAAATTGTTTTCCACTGTGTACTTATATTCATTTTACTTAAATCTTTATTATACTAACTCTTTGCAGTAGGCACTGTCTCTTCTTTTGCAGAAGAGAAATAAGTGTTCTGTTAAATCATTCGGGTTACTGAAGGCGTTCAGGAATAACAGAATAAAATGCTTTTGAGTTTATTTTTAAAAAAAAAAATCAAACCAAAACAAACTTTAATGAGAGTTTTTATTAACAAATCTGTGCACCTTAAGTATAGTAACTTCAAATTATACTTAACTAATGAGTGAAATTTTCACTTCCACTCTGCATGTTCAGTGTTTTGTACTATGTGGGTATTTCAATGAGCCATCAGATTTATAGCAAGGTGGGGATTGTAAGGTGGTGAATTTGGATTGGGGATGGTTTAGTACTAGATCAAAAACGTCTTTACCATGTAAATGGTGAACAATCTATTCCGGTTCTAATTTGTTTAAAAGCTCTGAAAGAATAGCTTTGTCCAAAGGTTCAGATTGTATTGGTGCTTTGTGCTTGCAGACGCTATTTGGTATTCAGGCAAAGTTTACGCTGGCGTGGTGCCTCTGTCTTGCTAAGGCCTGAACACCTGCCTGTGTGCTGGTTAGATGGAAGGGTGCGCAAGCGCATCTTCTGCCTTGCTCCGTTTCGAAGTGGTACTATACGGTGTGGCATTAATGAGTACGGCATCGTGGCATGAGCAACCCCATGTAATAAACTGAACACTGACTCAGAAAACTCTTGTTGGAACCCTTAACATAAAACAGAGCCAAGCCACCCCGGTCAGTAGAAGTAAAGACAGCAGTATAGATGACAGCACCTCAGTATGAGCTGCCTGTTGAAGAGGAAGCTGTCTTTGTACTGGATGTTTTCTGGATTCTGCCTCAGCCTTTACAAATAGAGCACAGCTGGAGTATTTGCAGAACTTCACATCACTGGGGCAAGCTCAACACTGCCTTTTAGTATAGATCCACTTTTCCTTGTGCTGTCTCAAAAGGAATTGGCGTACGGGTCAAAAAGAGCATCTGGCTGAAAATACCCAAGCCAAGACAGCCAGACAATTAAAACGGGAAGACAAGGAGAGGATAATAGCATGACTTAAGCCATCCCCAAAGCGTGGTAACCTTCGTAGCTGAGCCTGACCCCTTTGCCTTTCAACTCCCCATGTCATGCTTATATTTTGGAAACACATTAACTGAAAAAAGAAGAAAAAGCAGACAGTATTCTAAGAATGCTCAAATAGATCAGCAAAGCAGCGTATTGGTATTGCAATCTGAATGCTATTTAAACATTGTTTTAAAATGCTAATTTTCTATTTTTAAATCTTTTTTCCTAACTAAGCACAGATATACCCGTGAAAAATGACACTTGGCATGCGGTGATTTGAAAATCACTGTCTGCCCCTTGATGTCTTCATTTGACAACATCTATATGTTGCCAGGTTGCCGTGACAACTAAGTACAGTTGTAATTGCAACCCTGGAAAGGTAATTCTTTCACTCAAAATGTGGCATACATTTAGCCTGTCTGAAGTTTCAACAAACCATCTTTTAATGACAAGTATTTTGAAAGACCTGAATGAGGTAGTTTCTTTGATGTCAATTTTTTCATTATCTCATATAGCTTAACTAGATAGATATGTTGGCTTTTATTCAGTGGAGGCTGTATTTTTTAACCTTTTTATGCTTTATTTAAGTTTCAAATATATGGTATCAACTGTAAATCTGAAATTAACATATGAAAGCAAAATACCACATAAAGTGTTCATTTACTTGTATTGGCAGTTCTGAAAGCAGAAGATTTTGATACGTTTCTGCTACTTACCATCCTTTTTGTTAAATTAAGAAAACAGTCAGCCATACAACAAAACTCATTTGATTTAACCCAAAATCAGCCAAAAAGCACACCCCTCAAAACCAAAAAATAACTACCAGTGTTTCTACTCATCAGGCCATAAAGGCTTTATAGTACCACAAAGGCCATCTTAAGAAGCAGCAAAACTGCGGTAATTCTATATTATGTATTCGTATGCCTGGAGCTGGGGGAAGAATTGGGGATTATGTGTGCATAGCTGAGCCTTATTATTTATCTACAATCCTGAATGCGGAGAATTGGCAACGTGCACCGGCATTGTACTCTTGCAGGCTGACCTATCTTCTCCCTCTGCGATGAAGCACGGTCTCTCACCACCCATTTCCATTACACAGGGAACGTAATGTGGTGGTCAGCTGCAGAAACTTTGTAGTACTGGGAGAAGGCACCTTCCTTGGATGTTTTGGTTCTCATTTAGGGCTGGAATATTGGGCTTGATCCTCTCTGGGGGGTTATAAACTAGCTCTGGAAAGTAAGAGTGAGAATGTAGTCCTAAGCTTTCCGCATTAATTTCCTCAAACTGTGGTACCGCTCCACAAGGATGTGGTAGGAGCATTTCTTAGGTTGCTGAGTTCTTGCTCACTGAATGATAGTACTGTCACTTGGGATTTCTGGGATGAATCGGGCAACTTCAGGCTTCGAATCTGTTAGAGCTTCAGTGAAAGCTGAACATAAATAGCATGGGTTTAACTTCATATGGGCTAAAAGCCTGTGTTTGGCTGCTTGTTTGTCTTGGCGATCCACAACACTAAAATCGCCCTCCGTAATACACATGCAGAGATGTCTGTGATTTCCTCCCCCTTCCCTGAATAACAGGAGGAGGGTGGGGCTTTGAGTGTGTTTTGAAAATCAAGTTGATTTTGCTACAACAGCTTTGACTTTTTGGCATACGCTTCAACTGTCAGTTGAAAAATACTTTAAATGGACTGAGGCCATTCACACTCCTGATATATTGTATTTTTATAATGGAAGGTCTCCTTGCAAGTCTAGACTTCTATGATCATTTCAGAAATTATCTTCTGAAAACAATTTCTGAAATATTTGCTGAAACAATTGTGGCATTATGCCATCTGATTTTTCTTTTATCTGTTTCTTTGTGCTTGAAACTATTCAAAACATTTTTCTTTGGCTTTTTTTTCATTGCCTCCTAATGAACCAGAGGACAAAACCGCGTTATCATTCAGCAAAACAGAACTTGTATATTTTGAAACAAGTCACAGATGTGTCCCTCGAGATGTCCTAAAGCTCATTATGACCAGAGTACTGAGGTAGGATTTCAATACACACAATGCAGTGGTATGAAGTGTGGAGAAAGAATCATGATTGTTTAATTTGAAATAATCCTTTTATCTCTCAGCCCTGTGCTTTGCATACATGTGCTATATCATTTGAGTATTTTGTGTAATCTGGTAAACAGTGTTCTAATTATTTTTGCAGATTGCTAGTTTAAAAAGCCAGGCACACCTTCTACGCAGGGTAGAAAACAGCCATTCTGTGATTAAAAGCCATTGAGCAGCAAGAACATAACAATACCAACTGGTAAGGTAAGTGGGGTAGGGAAGGGACCGCAGGGATCCTCGGTATCTCTCTCTGTATTGTACTCTGAGTATCAATATGGGGAGATGCTCTAGTGACTCTGGATAAACGTACTAGAGTGTGCTGGTGTGATTCAGCTCAGCATTTGCTGCTTAGCATATATTAAATATAAAAGTATTTTATTTTGAAAGGTTTTTTCTGCAATGGAAATATAGATAGTAAACCATCTTTTACTTCTTTCTATAAACTTAAATATTCACTTTAGCACACAGGAAGATCAACTAGGACCTTATGTCCTGGTTTTTGGTTCATACTGTATTTGTTACTTTTCCTTTCCTTAAAGCCATTGAGATCTAGAAGTTGGCCCGATATTCTTTCAGGAAAACAGGTTGTATGTGCTTTGAAAGCTAGTTATGACCATGACTTCGATTTCTTAGCCCAGCTGCCACTGTTTCCTGGCAGAGGCACTATATTGTGCCATTGAAGTTTAGGAGTTCTTCAATCCTGTAGCAACTCCGCACCATTAGTTTGTTGGTTTGAGTCTTTGCTTACTGGACTGTTGTGCTCTGAATTTTCTCATGGCATATAAAGTGACAGGTTTCTTTCTTCATTTGCTGCCTTTTTTTGCTTTTGTTTTGTGCATGTTTGCGTAAAAGTTCTTGCCTTCCCTTCATGAGAACTGTACTTTCAGGCTGACCTGGAAGTCACTGACATGCTCTAGCATTCTGCTCCCTGAATACTCTGTGTTTACAATTTATCTGTTCAGATATGTTTGTTGCATAGGATTAGAATGGAACTTTTTCTTAACTTGCATAAGAAATTCAAAAATAGGAATCCCTTTAGTGTATTTTCTCAGTTGCCTCAAGGTCCTTCAGAACCCTTCTTCTGTTTTAAACCCAGTTGCTTTCTCCCATTGACTGCCGCTGCATTGGACAGGACTCCACCTGCTACGAAAGCAGGCCTTTCACTTTCTGTATTGTGCCCATGCTGTGTAGGGGCTCAGTTCCTTTATTGTATATCAATGACTTCTTCACCGGCCACTTCAGCACCCCTTTGACAAACTGGTTGCCCATCTAGGCACCTTACTTAGCTTGCCCGCCCTTGGGTCAGGGCAAGGATGTTGGAGTTAACCATTTCACCCAATCCTGCTTCCCACAGAGGCATGTCATGGTCCCCTTTCCCACAGACACACTCTCCTCCTTAAAGCAATTACATGTCAATGCTATAATGGTGCCAAGAATTCATACATTATATATAGACTGCCTGTATCGTCATAGTTCTCCTTTGTCAAGGAACCCTCATTAGGCTAGAGGTGAGCTGGTCCCCTGGGTGCCTTTCTGATGTTCTGGCATCTCGGTCACAACACACCTGCTTATAATCCTGATTAACCGAGACTTCCAGCATTCACTCTGTGTATGGCCACCTATAACGAAATTGTTTTAGGTCAGTTTTCATCTACCCTGTGTAAATCTCCTTTCTTGTCCCATGTGGGAAGGCTGTACAGAAAGAAGCATTCATAGCTCCCGCTTCTCCTTAAGTGCAGTCATCCATGAAATCTGGTTTTTCACACATGAATATTAAAGAAAAGGATTTACATGAGGTAGATGTGAACTAACCTGTAATGCTTTTGCAACCCTCTACATCTGTGTGATCATTGAGATAAATGGGTGATTGTGGTAAGTCTGTAGGAAAGAGAAGCCACTTGTGTGTGGCTTTGCCGCTCCTGTAGAGCCTCCTTGGAGAAGTTTGGAGCCCCGAGAGTGCCAAATGGGTGATTGTGGTAAGTCTGCAGGAAAGAGAAGCCACTTGTGTGTGGTTTTGCCGCTCCTGTAGAGCCGCCTTGGAGAAGTTTGGAGCCCCGAGAGTGCGTTTGTCTGCTCATCAGGTGGGACCTCTAGTTAAAAGAGTAAAGACCACATCTTTCTGTTGCCTGTTCAGTGTATATGAAGAAGTTAGTTGTTTCTTATGTAGAAATGTGATGTAGAGATAGTGCCTTTCGTACTCTGTAATAGTTCTTGTCTTGAATATGCATACTGTGATTAATACAGTTCTTGCAGCCTTTGGTTGTAAGTGTGGAAACATGGGCTCATCTGTAAGAATCAAACTTTCAAAATGTATGATCCATGCCTATAAATTGAAGAACGCGTTTTGGCAATGAAAAAAGTGTTTGAAGGGAAAACAGTATTTAAATCAGAGGGTCACAGAACATTTTCTTGAAATCATAATGCAATAAAGAAATTGATGCTAATTAGTGTTTAAATCTCTCATCTTGTCAGCTGTATGTCTGGTGCCTTGTTTGAAGTGAAATGTTTTTTGACACAGCCTTCCTAATGCAAAATTTGTTTTCCTTGGTTCTTTGATGTTGTCGTTAGAGAAAGACATAAAAAAAGGTGCTTCTTTTTAGCAATAGTAGTAAAGGAGGGGAATTGATTTGATATTCATATTACATTCTCTGGGGCTTTGCATATAAAGTATCAAGAGCTATGACCTATCTTAATCAAGAATAGAAAAAAAAAGATTTATTTTTTGTATTACAGTAGCAGCTAGAGGCTCCTTTTAAAATTGGCTTTATCATATTTGACATTATACATGTTAATGAGCACCTGACCTCCAAAAATTGACAAAGAGGCCAGGCAAAGACTAAGTAGAACTGGTGTTGTGTAAGCTGAAGGGAGGTACCCAAGGTCATTCGCAGATCCGATGCAGAGCTGGGAAAGATCTACACTTACAGAGGGCGGGCCCCAGGCCAGCACCCTCCCCCCCATGGGTGCAGCAGTGCCGGCACAGCAGCATCCGAGGGGGGTCCGGGCCACCAGACCTT
Source organism: Cariama cristata (assembly GCF_000690535.1). Lineage (NCBI taxonomy): Eukaryota > Metazoa > Chordata > Aves > Cariamiformes > Cariamidae > Cariama > Cariama cristata. The sequence continues at coordinate 29,871 of NW_009608168.1, forward strand.
GTAACCTCTGCGGGGCTCCTCCGGTCAGGGGCTGCCCTGCCTGGGTCGCTTGGTTGGAGGGAAATGGGGCAGCGGCAGCATCAGCTTGAGGTGA
>NW_009608169.1:0-214 GCF_000690535.1 Cariama cristata
TGTGCTTCTCTCCTCTTACTGTAAGTAACCCAAATATATTTTAACATCAGGACCAGGATCTGTTTGTAGGAAACCAGACCTGGTCCAAAGAGCCTTGTGATGCCCAGGTACTCGTGTGGAGCGGCGAGACCCCCCACCGTGCTCCATCAGCCCCCGGGATCTGCGTTTGCCGGGCTGGGCCCTTCCCAGGCAGCTCCCCGACGAGGGCTCTGGG
>NW_009608169.1:377-9686 GCF_000690535.1 Cariama cristata
AAGAGGTGGGCAGGTAATCGCAAGCCTGGCTAAGGGCTGCCTTGCATACTGGGGCCTGCTGGGGAGCACGGGAGGACCCGGGGGGAGGCTCCAAGGCATCGCCCCCATCCCGAGCACGTCACTGCTGCATTTTCACCAGCAGATTGAGCTATCTGGGGACCTTTTTGGAAAAATTTCTTGGGCGGGGGGGATGCTCCATTCTCCTTAGAAGAGCAGGAGACAGCCACAACTCTATTTTCAGCTGAGGTTTCCAAGGCACTTGTTTACCAGCACTGCCAACGAAATCTGTTATCGCATCGGCACTGCTGACAGCTCTGTCTGGAACTGACTTTTCACGGAAAGCACCTCAAGAGCGCTGGAGGCAGTGCTGGGCCTTTGTAGGAAGGATACAGGAGCCACATGCACCCACTCACCCCTGAAACCTGTTAATCAGCACCTGAGCCCGGGGACCCTGCTCCCCTTACCCTGGCTGCGGTAAACCCAGTCCCTGCAGACTGGTGCCGGGGGTCGGTGTGTCCCCTTGGGGTGCCGCCTGCTCTGGGAGCTGGCCCTGGGCTCTCCTTGCTGGAGAACAGTCCCTGGCAGCTGGATCCTTACCAGCCATGGGCAGGGTTATGTGTCTAGGGGGCAGCTGGTGCCACGATGATGCCAGCATCCCTGCTCAGCATCGTCCTCTGAGCCTGTCTCATCAGCCAAACCTGCCGCGTTCGTACCTGCTCTTCTTGCTACGCCTGGGATGTGCAGGGACTCAGGAGAGGGCCCTCCTGGAGGCTGTGGTGCTGTGCCTGCTGGGCTCCTCTCAGCTCATCATTAAGTAATTACCTGGAAAGTCAATTGGGTTTGCCTGGATTAATTTATTTATTGCACACCCATCCTGCTGATTTCTCCCAGGTCCACAAGCCGTTAAGAGCTTCTCCCAAGCAGCGATGCAAGTGGCCGGTGGCCTCAGGAGCTGCATCAGGAGAGACTGAGCTGCTCTGGTAGAGCAGAGAGCAGTGCCAGGACGGGCACAACCACCCTCTCTGTGCCCATTTGCAGGCTAGCATCCGTGGAGGGGTCTTGTCCTGTGCTCCAGCTGCCGCTGTTACCACTGGAACCCCCACCCTACGCACCCTGACCACCCACTGCCACATCAAGGTGAGCCTGGGAGCTGGCACGCTGCCATCCTGCCGGCAGCCTGGGGCATCCAGCCCGGGTCCGGCCAGGCTCTCCATCCCTGCAGACCTGCCCCAGGCACCCAGGGGAGCGAGGGTACGCTTCTCCCCGCAGACAGGGAGGTACGCCGGGGGGGCTGCGAGGGTCCATCCAGTCCTGTTTCAACAGCCCTTGGAGCACGGCGGAGGAGGCGCTTTGGGAAGCGTCCTGCGAAGTTTCCAGCCTCACATCACTCTCCCATCAATTTCCTGAAGTAATGAAGAGGTAATTAAATTTTGCAGGGGAAGGGAAGCTTCACCGATGGCAAGAACATATTGAAGCTCCCCATCTCATCAGGGGAAATGCTAGGCTCCAAATTAAATGCACTTGCTGTTTCATGTACCCTCGCTTACAATCATTGTAATGAATCTGGGAATTAATTGTTTGCCCATTTAAAACAAGTCCCCTCTTGCCCTGTGCCATGCTCCCCTCCTCCCAGCCCTCCGTAACTTGATATTCCGGTTAGAAAACAAATTGGCATTCATGGGAAAATCAATCTTTTCATTGTTTAACTCTCATTTCTCTGGGGAATGTGTGGGAATGGAATTACATCCTCTGATATGAACCCTCTCTGAATGCCTAATTGCAGCTGGGGAGCAGAGAGGCTGCCCGCATCCCGGGAGCTGCCGGGACCCCGCGCCGGCAGCATCCATGATGCTGCCTAAGGAGGAGCGCAGCATCGGTCCATGCCGGAGAACATCAGCCAGTTGCCTCGGTAATGAGCCCAATAATAGAGTCTGTCATTTATTAGCTGGGATAAAATGGAAAGTGCTTGTTACGGCGGGGAAGATGACAACAAACAGCGCGAAGAAAAGCCTGAAGACACACCGTATTGTGTTTATTCAGGCTGAGGAGAAGAAGAACAAACAAAATCTGTCCTTTCGCGCCGATTCGAGAAAAGCTCGGCTCCTGCGTTTCGGTGTCCTGACATGCCGCTGCTCCTGCAGCGCTGGGCCTCGGGCCACCAGGGTCCCCAGGGACGGGGGCTGGCGGGTCCCCAGGGTGCTCTCACAGCCTCCGCCAGCCATCCTCTTTGCGCAAGGACACAGTGGTACCCGCTCAGGACTTTGCGTTTTCCTTGTAAGAGGGCACTTTCTAAGCACGCCAGGCAGCTGGTCTGGCAATGATGCTTTTGCTTCCCATGGAGACACTTGCTGCTGAAATAAACTGCTATTTTTATGGGTAACATTGGTTGTCTTTTGCACTTAACGCAGGAAAATGAATAGCTACTTTTATGCAAAAAGGTTTTACTGCGATATCAGAAAGCGCTAATGAATATACAGAACCAAATTATGTGGTACCCCATGAGTCAACACTCCTGGACAGAGATTTACAGCAAAATGAGTAGCAGGCAAAGATAAAAGCCTGCAACCAGAGCAGGTCATATAATTAATCAGGGACAATAAATTTCTGAAAAATTGAGCTGTCAGTCCCTTCCATCCAGGCTCCCAGCTCCATTTCAAAGCTAAATAACTTGTAGTCACAAAGAGTTAATGCTGTAGATAAAGCACCACCGCAAAAGCAGCTTCTGCATTTGCAAGGGCCGAGGTTTCCTCCAACCCACCCCGTGCCTGCCAGGATGTGCTGGGCAGGTGCGAGGGACCCCCAGAGCATCACCCCCCTCGGGGCACAGGCAGCGGAGGGGCTCCTTGCCCACCTACCAGAGGTGCAACCCTCTGCCAGCAGCTTTCCCCCCACCAAAACGAAAGGTCCCATCGCTTGGCCCCGTGGGACAACATTGTGTTTGTCCATGAGCCCAGGGCACACGTTCATCCCCCGGCGGGGCTGTCGCTCGCTCGCTCGCTTTTCCTCTTCCCCTCCCTCCCTCTGTTCACAAATTAGCAATAAACACGTTCCAGGTTGTACTAATTAGTTGTTTGGAAGATTTCAAGGGACCGTTTGGGCGAGCATATGCCACCGCCGAGAGCCGGCTCTGGCAGGCTGCCTCCCCGCCGCCGCCTGGCAGCTGCCCCACAGCCACCCAGGACACCCACTACCCACTGGTGTCCCCCAGCGGGCACCTGCCCAATGCAGAGGGGCACCCGCTCCTTCTTACAGCCCTGGCAGGCCAGGAGGGACGATCTAGGGTCCCCAAGGTTGGGTGTACAAGGTGCAGTCATGCTGCCAGCATCCTTTTGTACGGGGGGAGCGGGGTCTGGCTCCCCATAGCCCGTTTTGGTCCCAACGTGCATTTGGCACGGGGGGCATCAGCGGCGGTGCCGTGAAAGATGGTGTGTCGCTCTCTGCAGCACCATAATCGCATTCCCTCCCTTTTCTCATAGTCTCACTTAGCAACACTATATGAGCATCTTTGTCAGGCACATATTAGGAACCATTCTTCATAAAAAATTAAGGGCTATGGAAATAAAGTGACCTCTCTGAAGGCTTCAATTACGCTGTAAGGTAATTGTGTCTTCCCCAGGCCTCCATCACACTGTTTGGGAGTCTTCAGCAACAATTTATGTATTTATTACAGTTTAAGTATCCTTAGCCCTCAGCTCTTTCCAGTAATGAAAATATATAGCGCAAAATCCAGCAAATACAGACTGAGCCGTGTGTAAAATATGATTGCAATCCTCCCGGTCATCACACCGCAGTGAAAAGTGGCAGTAACCCTCTTACACCCTTGCAGGGCTGCAAAGCCGCTCCCGTGTGCCGGGCCCCGTGAGACCTCCATAGGGCATGTATAGGTGGCGGGACAAGGGCAACGACAGCAAAGCCTTGGGGCTAAAACCCTCCGGACTGGGAATGGTACCAGAGCAAGGCAGAAAACCTTTCTCGTGAAAAAAAATACAGATTTACTATTGTTCTTGGCACTAAAATTTGCTTGGAATTGGGACAGAAAAGCAAAGCAGGCTTTATTTATTTTTTTTTCTGCAAAGCCTTTTTTTGTGTGCAAACCTTTTTTTTTTTTTTGCATGCAAACCTTTTTTTTGCCGGGAAGGAGCAGGGGAGCGGCAGAGGCTGGAGACAGGTTCAGCTCGTTACACATCAGGGGAGCAGCCCCAGGGCCAGCTGAAGACGTCTGTGGCTATAAAAGGAGTGGGGCTGGGGCTGGGACTCCCTCTGCCCAGGGGTTTGCCCAAAGCAGACCTAGGACAGCGAGGCTTTACTTCACCTCTGGAGGTGCCGTGGATGGGATGCAGGTAAAGTCCAACAGCTGTGCCCCAAAGCTGCCGTGTTTTTCCATGTAAGCTGATGGATCTGGTCAGGGCAGCCACTGTGAAAGGAGAAGAAATGCTGTAAAAGTCAAGGTAATTTTGGTCCTTTCCCCCACCATCCCCAGCCTTGAAGGGGTCTGAGCATGCTGGCAGGGAAAAGCAGTCTGAAGGGACCACATGTTCTTTCCCCCTCAGCTCTGAGGAGCAGGTCCTCCTGGGCTGCTCAGCGCAGCAGAACTCTGTGCTGAAGGTGCAACAGAAGAAAGAGCCTTGTAAGATATCATTGGAAAAAAAGAAAGACAAAAAGTAAGTGGTTTTTTTCCTTGTCAGAAAGACACTGAGTCCTACACCTTGGGTAAGAAAGAGATGATTTAACAAGAAAAAGATGTCACTAAATCCCTGAGCTATAAATCACTCTTCTTGCAGCACAAATACTTAACAGCCATTCTGTGCAGTATCAGGGCAGGAGCCTGTGTTGGGGATTGCAGCTGATCTGGGGTAAGTGGGCAAATGGGGCCCAGCCACTTGTTTTATAGTCATAGAAGAATTATACAGCCGCTGGGAAATATTTCCTGCCCCTGCTGTGTTACAAGCTAATGTCACAAAGACGGTGCAACCGGCATCAAGGACTGTCTGCTGGGGGCACCCTGGGAGAAGGGTGTTGTAATAAAAACCTTTTGATCATTCATTCATGTGGCATCATCAGGCAATTTGGGATTTTAATTTTTTTAAAAAAAAGGTCTGCTGAGTTAAAGCAGAGATTAGTGCCAGGTCCCAGCCACCTCTCTCCCACGGGGTCCGGATAGTGATGCTGTGGGGAAACCTCCACCGGGGATGTGGGTGAGCAGGGTGAGTGTCAGGAGAGTTTCCCAAGGGTTCAGACGGATATTTCCTGCTATAGAAACTGTTAAGCCCGATGCAAGAGGATGCTGTATTGCTACAATGATTTAATTGCTAAAGAAGTGGTAATTGCTTAGGGAATAGTGACCGCGATCTGATTATAGTCAGTATGAGCAAAGAGAGGGCAGCCCCAGGCAGTGATACAGCTACCAGATGTTTCAAAAGGGCTAAGATAAATCAGGGGAAATTACCAGCAAAACTGACTGGGTGGGAAAAACAATAATTAAATGACTGTGAATGGAAAGTTAAAGAGCTCTTGAAGTGTTTAAGAAACAGTGAGGAAAACAATTTTGCCAGAAGTTTAGCCTGACAGCTGTTAAAAATAAGAAAACAATAGTTGGAAAACAAGGACGAGAAAGGCATCTGTGAAGAAGATGCTATGAGAAGCAAAGTAGTAAGAAAATTTTCAATGTTGGTATAGCTGCCACTGTTCCGAAGAGGAGAATCTAAATAGAGTTAGAAAAGAGAAAGCGGATCCTGCTGCGGGCAGGGAAGGCTGGCAGTTTGGAAGGGGCAGGCAGGTGTGATTGAGAGAAGGAGGGCATGCATTTATACCAGCTGAAGATGATGAATGCTCTCTCTCCTATCTGCATTAAAGAGGCATATTTTAAAATTGGCTGACCTATCTAGCTGCCTCTCCGGAGCCTGCAGCATTGTCTGGGTGACTCCTGCCCCATGGTTAGTGGCTGAACCAGACTCGAGCCACCTTCCCCTGGCTGGAGGGCGTGAAAACGGATGGAAACCATGGGGCTGCAGACACCATCCAGGGATGGATGGCGATGGGGACCGTGCCAAAGCCACGGTGATGCCACCCCCCTCCTGCCCGCTGCTCCCCATGCCTTTTGCAGGGCTGATCTCCCACGGCAGTGATGAGAGCAGCCCTAAGGCCACGGCTCCCCAGTGCCTGCAGAGTGGGCGAGGAGGGGCCCGAAGCACAGTGTCCAGCTGGGAGCTGAGAAGACCACACCAGCCTCAGCATGCCTGCCCTCAGGCACCACCTATGGCCTTCATATTGCCTTGCTGGACCTGAGCTCAACTTCTGCTTCAAGGGTAGATGAAGAAGGCTTTTGGGTCTGCTGCAGCCCGGTGACACTGGGTGCAACAGGCACCGTGTCCCTGGGGAAAGGCCAGTCGGTTCAGCTGAGCAGCGATGCTCCCGAAGCCTGGAGAGGCAGGACCTGCGGTGGATGGGCTGCTGCGGGAGCATCGCTGCTCACTCGCCTTTCTCCAGGCAGTTTTGTGTGTTTGAGGGAAGCCGTTGTCCTGGGAAGGGACTGCTCAGTACTTCACTGCTCTTTTCCCCCATGGAAGCTTTCTGGAAGAAAGCACCACAGACACCCTCTGCCCTGATTTTCAGGTTCATCTAAGCATCAAAAAGCAGATCTGCTGCCTAGCCAGAGTGCAGTTTGGAGAGCTGAGGACTTCAGCTCCTAACTGCAGAGCAGAATCACCTCCTAGGTTGCCTGCCTTGCTGTCGGACCAAAACAACGTGATCACGTTTTACTTTTGATTTAAATCTTTCCACTTTGATCCCAAGGAGAGCAGCCAGGAGTTAATGAGTGGCATTTCTTTCCCTGAACCCTGCCAGTGCCACAGCGGTGAAGGTGTAATTATCAAGAGCTGGATGCTAACCTACATAGAAGCCTGGTCTCACTGTTTTTTATTCCCTTGATTTTATTGATTTTTTTTTTGACTTGTTCTTGTTTCCTCTTTTTAAAGATTTCTGAATTTATGGCCATCTCAAGGGGAGCACTGCTGTTGTAATGAAAAAATATAGCAGTTTGGTGCTGTAACTTTCTGGCTGTTTTCTTGGGCCCTCGTTATGTTTATTTTCATCTGAACATCATTTCCGTATAACGGTTGCAAACAATATCGTATTAGCCTTAATTTTGACCTTGCTGCAATTTCTACCAGAAAATTGTTCCAGCTCTGAAATGGCCGGATTTACTCTTCAGGCCAATGAAAATAAGTCTGCAAGGTTGAAAAGAAGATGTCAAAAGCAGGCACTAAAGATCACTTTAAATGATAACAGTTGTACTTGAAGCAAAAAATAATACACAAAGCTTTCATCTAGCAATTTTCATCCCTGGACAGCAAAAAGTGCTTTACAACCAAGTTCGCTGTCAGCAGCCCTGTTTTTAAAGGTGGACAGAAATATGGTTTTTGCTTTCTTTGCTGTGCTCCTCTACCCCAAACCAGCTTGTTAATCAGACTTGCTGGCTCTTCTGCTCCCCCAGGACATGCCCGTGCCCATCTGGCTGAGCAAAGATATTCGCAGCGACAGCCCCGTGGGACCCGCGGGGTCCAGTACTGAGGCCAAGAAGAGGTTTGCTCTTGCCTGATTAGCTGAATCCTCCTCTTTTTTTTGTCTTCCCATTGAATATAGAGAGATGGCTTTAGTCTGAGGCGGGGTAACACAGCTGCTTGGCTTTTGTGCCTTGTTGGCTCGTCCTTGTGCTGCAGAGGCGGCTGGAGCCGAGGTCTTGCTACCCCACTGAAACATGTATTGTATCCCCCTGGTTGTGTGGCCATACCTGGGGGGCTGAGCACCATGGCATGGTCTGAGCCAAACCTTGGCCTAGGACAGGGCAAACCCAGGTGATGGCACAAACACATCCTGAATGTCTCCAGACTCATCAGAGCAGCTCTATGTGCAAAGAAAATGCATCCTGCAAGAGCAAGTACCAGGACCGCATGGACACCTGAGACTGGCTTCAATCCCAGGCTGGGCATCCCGCAGCCGCTGTCATGTCTGAAGGCAAAACACTTCTCCCCGTATTGAACAGGGCCATGCCAGCCTGCCGAGGGGGGCTGAAATAAGAGTCAAAATGGCAGGCTCCTGCTCACCAGGACTTTGTTTTGGGGGGGCATCAGATGCTGTGGGGCCTTGCTGCAGCTCCCTGTGCAACACCCCAGAACGCTTCATCTCTGGGGGTGAATGTGGTTTGTTAAATAAACCTTGGTGTCTCACATTAATAGCTCTGGAGAGCCTGTTTCTTGTCCTTGTGTTCCCAGGCATGAGGACTAATTGGGATAAAACCCTCACTGCACCGGCTGAGTTAAAGGAGCCATTGCTGGGAGGTCCCCATTGCCCTGGGGGTGGCTGCTCTTCACCCCGGGAATGCAGGTGCCTTTGAAGGGCTGATGGCTGGGGAAATGCAGGCAGGGCACAGCCCTGTGATGCTGCCCACCGGCTCCTATCTCTGGGTGTAGGTGTGGGGTCCCACGGGGGATGGAGGGGACTCTCCTTGTCCCATGGCTTGGCTAGGCAGCGGCACAGCGTACATGGTGCCGGTAAAGCACCAGCACCGAATGCCTGGCTGTCTGTCGGGGAGGCAAACTTGCGGTCTGCTGCCTGCCCAGTGGCTATCGGTACTTTCTCCCTGTTTCTGAGTCAAACCGTGTGCTCATTTTAATGGAGTGATTTTCCTAACTGCTCCTGAAAACGGGTGGATTTTTCCCAAGCTGAGCACTGGCCGATGGCACCCTGCCACCCACTCACCCACCCACTGGTGTTTCTCACACCTGCCTTACACTCCTTTTAATTCTGTCGGCTGGCCGAGAGGCAAGAGGTCGCACCTCTGGCCAGGCTCCTGCTGGGCTTTGCCTTTGCATCGCCTTACTGCTATGGAAAGGGCGGCACCGCAGAGTTTGCTGCCGGGTAAAGCTCAGCAAGGAAATAATTCCTGCAGGAAGTTTAATTGCAGCCATTAAGCCTTTAATTTAACCATGGTTTCTTCTCTAAATGGCGCTGCTGTCCCTGAAATACAGGCATACATCCACATACCTGCTCACTTCTTGTTTCGCATTGTGTTTACAGCTACTTTTAGTGAACCAGAAGCAGGTAGTTACACACTTATTTGGCCATAAAATTCATTTTAAAAAGAATAAATAAAACCGCACACAAAAAAGCAAACCTATCCATCTTTGAAAAATAATCCCCCAGCTCACAGTTCCACTGACCGTGAGAGCTGTTTGTGGCTGGCTGCCTCTGCCTGGTTTTCTGCTGCCGAGGCTCCATCGCCTGAGCTCCCATGGGACACAGAGACACCCT
>NW_009608170.1:0-673 GCF_000690535.1 Cariama cristata
TATTTTTGGCATATTTTTTTTTTTCCCTTCTTGCTCTCTTTTAGAAATTAAGAACTCAACAGCAGCTGTTTCTCCGCTTTTGGGTTTGCTTTGTGTTCTTTTTCGCAATGAATGCTTTGCAGATTTGGCTTATCAGGCTTGTCAGCCTGCTCCGAGCCCCCCGCCCTCCTCCCCGTCCCTATTTACCCAGGGCGCTGGCTGACGCAGGGCCCTTTCCTGCGTTTGTCACCACCCACCCCAAGGTCCTCCGGTGATAACTTTTCATTTAAGATTAGGGATTTGGGTCTTTTGGAAAGAGTCTTTAACCTACAGTCTGCTGAAATAGTCACTTAATAGGAAAAAAAAAAAAATAAAATCTCTACATAGACTGTTTAAGGTTGACACAAAAGTGATTTTTCTAGTTTGTAATTACCCCAATGACGGCTCCAAAGGGGAAAAGGTGCCATTCAGGGGCCGGATCCCACTAGAAAGGAATGGGCTTGAAATAGGAACTCAGACGGTATAAAATACTGAGAAGTGGCTGGTTTTAGCCGGCTTTAATGATCTCGATTCTGCTGATTTCAGTGGAGTCGTGTAGCTCTGCCGCTGCCGAGCATCTGCCCCCAAACTTAGGGCTGCTGGCGGCCGGCTCAGGCACTCGGGCTGCAGAGCGGCGTTGGCATCCGAACGCCCC
>NW_009608170.1:707-1749 GCF_000690535.1 Cariama cristata
AGGTCTTCCAGCAGGTTGTTTTAATCTGTCTACATGAGACCCTGGGTTTACAAGAAGTCCTTGAACTTTGCTGTGTTTGTCAGCCCTCTGACGTGTCCTTAAAATGATAATGAAAGCACTTGTGATGTTGATGGAAAGGTGACAGGGCTTGGGCTGGAGGAAACATGCTGTGGTGACTTTTAAAGACGGGGGGTTCGCGTTTTGAACTACAAGAAAAAGAAATGCAAGGGAAGACAGACAGGTGCTTCTCTGCCCTCTAAGAGCGATGAAACATTAATTCATCCCCCTGGAATTTCTTGTTTGTGCGCTCCCATAATTTTATTTCTTTGGTGTCTGTACGAAGCTTGAGATAGTCGAAAGCCAGAAGCCAAATACTCTTCCACTAATATCTTTTTATTAGATTTTGTGTGTCCGTGTGCGCCCACGTGTACGTGTGAGAGAGAGATCACCCTTTATAACCCACTTTATACCCTTGGAGGCTGAGAGATGTGCTTTGAAAGAATCTTTCCTGCAGCACGTTTCGAGCTCTAACCCCCAGCACGGGGAGGTTTAAGACGTGTATTTGGCTTTTGGTGGGATTTACAGGTGCCTTGTCGGAAGGGAGGGCGGTTTCGAGGAAAAGCTGATATTGGTGTTTGTGCTGGAAGGATTCACGTTGCCACGTCTCTGCCCGGTAGCTCAGGACTCGTCACAGCTCCTGGAAGCGGGAGCAAAGTGTTTCCCCCCAAACGTGTCCTGGAGCTTGTGGGCTGGTGGAGCTGGCACAGGGATGCTCCTAAAAGCGAGTTCCCTTGGCCACGTCCTCCCGGGTGTTAAAGGCCGTCTGGATTTGACCCAACCCCAGCCTTTTCCCCGTGCACCTCGCAGAGGGGAGGATGCCAAAGCATCCCCCCGAGCCCGCATCACCGGCGCGGAGGGCTGAGGCAGCGGGATTCCTCCTCGCAGCCCCCGCCTGGGGTCTGCCCTGGGCCACGTGGGCACAGGTACCTGTAATTGTGCCCACAGCAACCGTGTCACCCGTGGCCAAGCCAGCAGAGCACAA
>NW_009608171.1:0-15811 GCF_000690535.1 Cariama cristata
TAATATTTTATTTTAAATCTTTTCTCATAATAACTTATTTCAACAGTAAAAGTGACAGAAAGAAACATTTTTTATTATGATTCCAAAATGTATATTATTCGAAAATCAAGGAAAGCAAAAGAAGAACTTATTGTGTGTTTAAATTCTTTGCCTCTGACATTTTCAAATGCAGCCAAAGGAGTCACTTTTATTATTTCATCTTGATAATACATTGCTTAGTTTCTTCAAAGAAGTTTGGAAATAGGCTTTAATCTCTGCTGAGTAGCTGGACAATTAAATAAGTTCTGTTTTAATAACGGGAAGGAATATTTCCTATTAAACAAGCAGTTTGAATTAGTTTTAAAAATGCCTTAACACTTTGAAACGTAATCTCATGACCTGGCTGGTGCTTGGATGAGGGGAAATCTTAAGGAAGCTGTAAGATTCTGTATAAAGGGATTCAGTGTTTGCATCCACTTGGTGTTTTATATGAACTTAGGAGTAATATTAAAAGTCTAAGAAGATACCACTTTCCAAATGAAACACTAAAATACTTTGCTAAGAAATGAAGACAGTGGAGTGGGAGCAGGGAAATCATGGTTTTGTTGCTGAAAAATTTCAACCAACTCATCACTTCTAGAGGGTAGATAAACCACAAATGATTATGTGTGATTTAGGAGGCTTTAGTTTCAGGGTCCAGGCTGTATTTCAAATAACATACTAATGGTTTGCCTACCTACTCACCTTAACTACAACGGGAAAGCCTATATTTGACTTCCTGTTCTTAATCGTTCTGCGCTTCTGCTGAATACAGGCTCCGTTTTGCACCAGGTGATAAGCATTTGCTGCATTGGTGAACTTAGGAATGTGCATGTTATTGAATAGACACACACACAGTTGTATAAGGCTCCTCAGGCAAGATGATACATTCAGATTTTTTCTTGACTTTCATGAAATAAAATCAGATCCTTTGAGTAAAGACTATTTCATTTCATAAATATGATGGCTGTAATGATGTTATGTAATATAATGATGTTAGACGAGTAGAACGATTTTATAAATGTAAACTTACAAGGTCTTGAATTATGCATGCCTATGAAATGTAAAGCCTACTCTACAACAGTTTGTGTTTTGTTGTACATAATCTTTCTTCATTATGTTTTCAGGATGGAACATGAGGCTACCCAACTAGAAAAGCAGCATGTGCACAGCGTATATGAAAATACAGCTGCCTACTTTAATGATCTGCAGAGCAAAGCATGGCCTCGTGTTCGAAACTTTCTGCTGGAGCAAAAGCCTGGCAGTCTTGTTGCTGATATAGGTAAGTCGTTCTTTCAGTTGACGTGAAAGATTGTTTATAAGATTTATTAGTTTGTATGTTAATCATATGTATCCTTCAGAGCAACTCTTTTTAAAACTCGTTTAAATTTGTTTTAAAGATTATTTAAAAATAGTTTTTAAACCCATATTAGATGCCATATGCCACTTGTTTTATTTCTTTGACTCTGTATCAGATAGCCAGTAAATAATTTTTTTGCCTTATTTTTGTTGAGGTAAGCCTTAATCAACCGTTTTCCCCACAGGTTTAGTGGTCTGTATTTCCCCTGGAGCCCTTTTTAAAAAATAGTGCTAATAGCTCAATTATTTCATATTTCAGTTTCTTTAGATCTCTCGGTTTAAGTACTTCTGGTCTGCAATTTATTGCTTTCCATTTGTTCTAAAACTCCTCCTATCAAGTCTTTATCTTAAGAGAAATCTTCTGATGTGATTGCTATTAAAGAAAAAAAAATTATGATCTGAGAATCTCCCTATGATCCTGAATACAGACACCAAAACCTCATTTTCCTGCTATGGCATTGTCTTCCCTACATGTTCAAATTACACCTTGAATTTCTGTTGCACCTACAGACTTTTTAGGGGTTTCCAGGTCCTGGTGTGTTTGCTTTGTTTGTGTTAGGACTTCAGTCCTGTACAGCACATCGTCGCAAACTGGATGCTCTTTTGCGCCATTGGATTTTCCTCATTGGTTAGACTAATAAAATGCCTGTACACAGCAAAGTGTAATAAATGTACACAATAAATTGTGCATCTGCCTTATCCTATAAGAGAAAAACATTATTTGAAGATGTTGTAGGCCATAATCAAAAGATAGTTTATAGTTGTCCTGCTGCTGCTGCTCAGTACCCCAAAATTACTTGATTGCTGTTATTTTCAATATGTATCTTCTTTTATATGTCTGCAACATTTTTCACTAATAACCTCAGGGAATATCCTATGGCATACACTCATTCAACAGTCAGCTTAATTTGATATTTCTCAGCCAAAATTTTTTGTGAACTCAATAGATGTCATTTGAAGCTTAGCTGAAGTTCTTTGAGGCTTTACCAGCAGGGATCACAGTGCCTGCTGAAAGCTTAAGATCACCCTGTTACAGTTGCAGCTGAAATAATTTAAATGCATGTATACATCTGGAGAGAAGGTAGATGCTTACAGTTGCCAGTAAGAATATTCCCATCAAGGCACGCAAGGTCCCTCCTTTTATGAGGTTTAATGATGTCTACAGGAATCTGACTATTGTGTTTATTTTTGGTATGTATTTTGGGAGGAGGGTTGCCTAGTGGCACTAAAATTTACAAAATGAGATCTTAAATTGATAATTTCCTTTTCCGTTTAATACCACCTTTTATTAAAATACAATTTTGTCTAATTGCCTTATTATTGTTCGTTCATCAAAATAAATTACAATACCATGGCCATTGTTAACAGCTTCATGAAGGAATCCACCCTCCTGATGAGTCATTGAAAAGTGAATCTCCTGCAAATGCAGATTTTTAGATTTTACTGGGAGTGTTGTCACTATTTAGCTTCATTCCAGAGAGGACCTTATACTTCAAAAAATTCACTGTGATTAAAAAGCACTCCACCAAAAGCCATGTATTAAGTGACTAAATCTTATAAATTAATGTATGTTTGACTGTTCCTTCTGCAAATCTAGTAACCAATAATACTTTATACTAATTTTAAAACTTAAGCTAACGAACATGCAGATCTTCATGTTTTATTACATATATTCCTTGAACTATATGAACAATATGAATCTTTTCAATTTCTCTCAAGTTGTTACTTCAAAGAATAGTGCTTGGTTTTTGCTTATGCTCTTTTTTCACCGCTGAAGTGTTGTGCTGTTCTGCAACAGTTCCTGTGCTGTCTCTCTAGATAATGGTGCACATTAACATCAATGAGAGCAGCAGCGCTGCAAGAAGCCGTGATGTTTCTAAAGATAACTCCAAGCCTTTAAATTGAATCACCAATGCTGAGATGGTTCTCTTTGCCAAGCTGCTACCCCATTGCTTGGTTGTCAACTTTCAGAAATTATTCTTCACTACTGACCCATAACTGCAGCGAATGTTTCCTAATCTAATTTTGAAAAGTGCCTGTTATGCATATGGTATTAAAGAACACTTGGAAAGATTTCAATTTAGTACAGCGCAGGCCTTGAGAAGACATACTTTTAGGTGGAAGACATTCTGGAATAGTTCATTACATTTACTTGCGTTATAATGCATTAGCACAAAGACAGAAAGAGGACGTGCCTGTGACATGGCAGGAATTTTTGTGATTCATGGTTATTTTCAAGGCTGTATCTGCAGTTAGAAGTTTCCTCTCTGACTTGTGTCATTGGCAGCTGTGGTTTAGGACTTCTTGGAGAGAAATGGGATGCACTGGAGAGGTACTGTGTGGGGGGAGCAAAGACTGGGGAAGGACTTGGAAGAGAGATATGTTGCAGGTCACTGAAAAGACAAAACACACTGGCTTCAGGAAATCCCCTGAACAGAAAGTAGTTGGAAGCTGGATGGGTATTGAGGAAAAGGGTTATAATGCTTACCCTGTTCTTACTTTTTCCTGGGCACCCATTTATGCTCATTATTGGAAACAGGATACCAGGCTATATAAAGGCTCAGTATGAAGCAGCATGGTTGGTGTTTTTTGCTCTAAGATACGCAATAGTGGCTGCAGAGGACCACTCCTTCCTCTTCCCACCTGGACTTATCCTTATTCCCCAAAGAAATACGCATAACCTGCTATTACACAGGGCTGTGCAATGAGTATTTTTGTTGGTGATGTTGGTACTGTTACACTCCTAATGGTGTGAACCTATCATTTCAAACAGTCCAAACGAACCCTGCAGCAGTTAGGATATTAGGAGCAAGCCCTCATTGTGTTTTCCAGGAAACCTTGGAATTAGGAAAGCCATCCCATTACTTGCAGTGCTTTGGGAGGGATAGCAGATGTTTGGAACATACAACTTCTGATCTAGTATTCTTTTCTTTAGGTTGTGGAACTGGAAAGTATCTCAGTGTCAACAGTCAGGTATATAATCTCGGCTGTGATTACTGCGGACCATTGATAGAGATTGCAAGGAAGAAAAATGATGAAGTTCTGGTATGTGACAACCTTAACCTTCCCTTTAGGGACCAGTGCTTCAATGCAGTCATTTCCATTGGAGGTAAGACAACATACATGCATTCTGGCCCACAGCAAATGAGAATTTTTTGGGATCCTTTTCTTTCCATGTGTCTTCATTTCAGTTAAATTTGTTTTGAAACAGTTCCCTTAGAATCACAGCAAATATTACTGAAATGCATGTAGTAAACATGAAGAAAAAAAAAAAATTAGTTCCATTGCACAGAGGTGCTGTTGACTAGGGAAGTATGTGGATCATTTGTTTGTTTATATGTGGTCTTGTTCATCCTGTGGAGAAAAGATTTCCTTCCAGCATGCATTTTAAACAAGTAAAAACTAATATAAACATGGCTGCTCGCAGTTTAAACAGATTAGTTGGTCAAGATAAAGTCTTGGTTCCTCCTTAGGATGCATTTTGACCAGCAAATGCATTGAAATGAAAACTTGCTTTCCCTATAGCACAACACGAAACTCATGTTAACTATTATGTGTTATAAGTTCAAATTTCTCTTAGAATAGTCATGAAATAAGAACTTAGAGCCATACAAGTGTCTATTGTCTAAAATGAGAGAAGCATCTCAGCATCTTAACTCCTCTGACCTCTCTTTTTGAAAATATTACTCATAATTTGAGAAGTATAAACTGGAAAAGGGTAGATGAGGAATAGTTAGAGTACCCAGTTACAGTCTACATTTTTAGCCCTACTCTTGCTTGAACTTCTTTCAGGCTGTTTCACTGTATCAGCAAAAATCTAAAGCATGATAACTGTTATTGGTAGCAATCAACAAACTGCTTGAAATATGATAGAAATGTATTTTAAAACGTATTTTTCACATATGCAGGGTGAAAGAAAATGTGACTAATATGCAAGCAGTATGTATATTACTTTGCTTTCCTGTTGGCTAGTTAACCCTTGAGCCCTATCCACATTTCAGGTCTTGTAGTGCAATTTCAGTGCTGTCAGATCAGCTGGCTTTGAAGGATAGCATACCTATCTAATGTTTATATCAATTATAGGCCTGTCAAGACTAAAAATTCACATAGTGTTTCTGTACATTTAACAATAATGGATTTTAATCCCTCTTGAATAGAGACATGGTATGGCTGTGTCCATCTAGTTCTAAATAAAGTGTTTTTCATCCCATTCCCGAGAATAGCAAGTATTTATGTACATAGTCAAATACTCTTCTTGGCTTTGCTGGTATAATCCTGTTTATAGGATTTATATTTCTTCAGAATCACCAGTGATTACGTAGTTTTAACCATGAAGAATATATAACCCATTAAATGAATCGCTTGGACAGAGCTTGCACAGATTCTGTTGGTTGATTCGCACTTCTTTCTGGTGAACTAAGCTGACATGCTTACGCTGTCTCTGTCAGCTTTGATATTATTTTGCAGGAGGTTCTGTGGTGATATATAGCCTAACTCCAGTATGAGAGAAAATACAAGTTCCTTTCTCCCCATCTTGTTCAAGAAATTGAAATAGTATTTTATATTTTTTGCAAAGTTCGAGAGAATATTGACAAGAGTCAGGAGTACCTGGAAACAAACATTGACCATACAGACTGGGGAACTCTTCTCAGAGTTTGCTGTCTTGTGTTCTCAGCTGCTTGTGAGGGCCTAGTTGATATCAACTGCCAAGAATGCTTTTCTTGGCTTGTGGTAAAAAAGCTACATTTTTTTCCCTTGGTAATTTAGTCATTGTTTTGAATAAAGATAGGGTTAGTTGGACACACTTTTCATAACTGCGGTGTTGAAATAACACTATTTCTACAAGTAGAATTGGCTACTATCAAGCAGCACATATAATCTACTTTTTCTGATGGTATGGAGATGTCTTCAGCTGAGAACAGACACTATTATTATATGTTGTTATATGGGTAGATTAAATGTTTTGCATGTAGAAGTGGCTGGCTCCAAGTTCACTTGAAACGAATTATGGAATCAGTCCTCTTTACATCGATTGAATCAAATCTAGTACTGATGACATATAGAACAACATGACCAACACGACCTCAACGTACTTGTCTCAGTACAAGATAATGTTTCTGAGAGTTTAAGGAGAAAATAGCTGTCTTAGCTTTTCTCTACCTGTTAAATTTGGTTCCTTCAGGTCAATAGGAAGATAGAAACAGCATGGAAATCTCAAAATGTAGCTTCATTTCACATTGCAGTGAAATTTGAAAATGTGGAAATTATCCTGGAAAAAAAAAAAATGTAGTGATCAATAGTTTTATTTTGAATTTGACTTTTTATTTTTTAATAGCATAACATAGTGTAAAAAAAAAATCATCATGCTCAGACATGCAATGTAGACTGAGATACTTCTCCTTTTTTTTTCCTCCAAAACAATCTATAAAGACAATACCTTTCTACAAAATTAAAGCAATGATGGAAAATATTTCTGTCTAAATTTTCTCACTATCTCTTTTGAAAGTGCACTAAAATGAAAATATAGATTATCTGTTTACTGATATTACATTTTGCTGTATTTGTTACATAATGAAAAGTTTTTCTGTTTTCAGCAAGTCAAGTCTGAAAAGTGTCCCAAAAACTAAAGTCAAACTTAATATTGCCTAACTCAACTAAAGGCCAGGCATTTAAGTGAAAGCCAGTCATGTTATCATCTTTTATGGGTGACGTAAAGAAAAAGAAACCTCCTCCAGCTTACGTGCCTGACTTTTCTTGAATCCCTATTTTGAGATGAGATGAATTTCCTACCATAGGATTTTATTATTTTTATCCATTCAACATAAATGTAAAAGAGAGCATTCTGGGGTAACCTTGCACTGTGGTACCAATAAATTCAGCACTGTTGCTGACTTGCAGTGATTGATATTTGGGATATAGCAACTAAAATGGCTAAACACATAGAACAGGTTGAAGATGAAAATGCTATGTCTTTACTAATATTCAATACATAATGCCTTTCCTTTTTCACAGTGATCCATCATTTCTCAACTAAACAAAGAAGAATCAAAGCAATAAAGGAAATGGCAAGGGTATTGATACCCGGAGGCCAGATGATGATTTATGTTTGGGCTATGGAACAAAAGAATCGTCGCTTTGAGAAACAAGACGTATTTGTGCCTTGGAACAAGGCCTTGTGCTCACGGCATTTTTCAGAATCGAATCAATCTGGAGATAAGGGGGAGTTTGTGCATGCTGTAAAAAGCCAAGACATACACCCTGCACAGCTAGTCATCTCTGATTGCAGCTACCAGACCAACCTGCAGCCAGAAACTGATTCAAAACATTCCCACGGTACGGACCATTGCTTATCCAGAGCCTGCTGCATGAAAATTTCTGAAGAAGAAAATAGATTTTACAGTGCTCTAGGAAGATCTTTCCGCTCATGGTTTTTCTCCAGATCCCTTGATGAATCAGCCCTGAGAAAACACACTGACAAAATGAAGCCTCTGAAGAATGAAGGAGAATGGGCAAACAGTACTGTACCCATTCAGCATTCGCGACACTGCAGTCTGGATCTAGGTCACCATGGGGCACTGATAAAAGAGCAAAGGTTGGACGATGATGATGTGTTCGTGGAAAGCCTGCCTCTCAAAAAACCACAGTGGTCGCCAGCCACAGACGCACTGAAGGATTTAAGTTTAAATGGAGGACACCAAAGTGTAGCTCAGAGCAAGACTGAAGAAGCTTCATTTATAAATGGCCCAGTGGAAGACAGGCACTACAGCTGTGGTTGTAATAAAGATGGTGCTGGTAAGGCTAATGCCAGCAAGTTTTTTGAAAGAACTTCAACAACTGACTCCACTGACTCTGCTTTGGATTCAGCAGTGTCTGTTGGGGACCAAACTGATACCACGTTGGATACAAAAGCCTTCATGCGTTATTATCATGTTTTTCGGGAAGGGGAGCTGTGTTCTCTGGTAGAAGAGAATGTGCCTGAGCTTCAAATACTTTCTTCCTGCTATGACCATGGAAACTGGTGCGTTATTGCAGAGAAAAGAGGAACATAGCTGTAAAGAGAACAAAGCAGAATCCGGTGACTGAGGATTTTAAGCTGCTCCTTGTGTTCCTGTGATTGTGCAGTGTGACATGGAATTTGAATCTCACATAGTCGTGTGCCATTCATTTCTGAGTTATTATCTCTCTACTTATTTAACTATCTAATGCAAGATCTGTATATAGGAATGTAAGCGGTAAACAATATTTATGTTTTGTTAAACTTTTATGAAGTTAAAACTGGAGAGTTTTATATTGCTTTTAGCAAATAATTGTGTTTTTAAATATACTTTTCTATTGAGAAATAAAACCTTTTTATAAGACAAGGATCAGGGCATCTTTTATGAGAAATATCCTCTCGGTAGAAAGTAGGCTTTGTTCTTCAAATGCTGAAAATGTGTCAGATTACTCCCTGTTCTTGAAGTCCTATAAATAGAGACATAGGCACATTTAAAAACGTACTTGACTCTATTCTGCTAGAGCGCATGCTGCAGAACTGGGAGCAAGCATGGTCCAGGGCTACTTTGTTTGGAGTATAGTTGTTAATGGGCAAAAGCTATGTACAAAACAAGCTCTGCATATTCTGTCATTTGAGGTTTGTATTTGGGAGCAAATGACAGAACAAATCTTGAACAGTATTTTGGACTTTTTTAAAAAAAATAATCTTATTTGTTTCTCAGGTGCAGGTTAAGTTTTATGTGTTGGCTCTTGAATACTTTATCTTATTTTCCTTTGCTGTAGTTTTCCATTGGTTATGTGGATATAGAAGTCAGAGGGATTCATGAGAGTACCAGTATTATGTAAGGGTTACAAAATATCAAATATTTGAGATACATGTATCTTTTTGATAAGCCTGGAAAGCCAAGATAAAATTAGTAAAAATCCAGTGCATATCTGGTCAGCTGTCATATTTGCTCTCCTCACTCACTGACATATATTAAATGGTGTGTTAAGTAATCTAGATAGGAAGAGGATACAAGTCTAGTTTGAATATAAAATACAAATTCCTGTCTTCTGCAGTTTAAATGAATCTTTTGAGACCTAAATGATAATAGATTGCTTAACTTTCCCATTCCCTGTAAGACATAAATTTTGCTGAACATGGTGCCCCATCATCATCCAGTTGTACTAAATTGTAGCAGTTGCCCTCATACAGTTCTTCACACTCAAATAATCTTACCCCTTTCAGTGGGAAGCTTATGATGTGAAGTTTTATGTGCTGTGGATAAGATGCACCTGGCTGCTGAAGAAAAATAGGGCGACTGTAATTGTAACCACCAGAAGGAGGGCTAGAATAGGCTAACGGCCTCGTTAGCACAGAGTTACTCCATTTCTAGGCTTTATTTACAGGTCGTGGTTGTAGTATAGGTCATGTCTTCAGCTGGTGTGATTGCACAACCTTTAATGGAGCTGCAGAGATTCACCTCAAAGATCAACTGTTTTGTTACAGTAGTTTTAGAGACCCACATAATTAAGATGTCTGCCCTATTACTGAGCAAATAATTTTGAATACAAAGCAACAGGAGTGAAATACCAAACTTTTCCAGTCTATGCTGCGTAAGTAGATGGATTTGGGGTTGTTCAGTAGAAAGCCCTGATGGTGCTGATTATTTTTAGATGTAGCTGCCCAGGAGTAATTACCACATGGTAATGTATTATAGATTTATTTTCTGGAGCGATGCCTGTAGAACAATCATCTTGGTCTTCCTTGAGTTTGGGATCCTTGTACTGTATCCTTCCTGGGTCTATACCACTTGCACTCCCCACCGCTTTTGAAAATAAAATTGTGGTCAAAGAACCATGCATCTGAGACTTCTGAAATATTATTCCACATTCCAATATTTCAGACTTCTGAAATAATATTCCAAAATATTACTTTCAATACAGCCAGGGACTGTGGTTCCCGGATGTTGTGTCTGAGCCGTACTTCAGAAAACTGACAATATTGCCTGCACTGCTGGGCCCAGCTGCTGATGGTTGAGGGGGCTGCTCCTGCTGCATCCTTGGGCTCCAGTTTTAAAAGCCTAGCACAAAAATACCCACGCTGGCATATTGCAGAGCCAGCGTGGATTGTGCTGAGCTCCACACCTCATCTGCAATGTGCTTGTGTCGGGCAGGGGAGGCCTGTCTCATTTTTGGGGAATTTCTGGAGGAGCCTGAGGATTTTAGAAGAAAACTCAGTTGCTTCCAGATAAGAAATGCCAGTGGATATTCAGCACTTCTGGAATTTGGGCCGTATTTAGGAAGAAGGTAGTTGATTATCATCCTGTATCCAATTTTGAAAGTTTATACCAGCATGTAGAAACTCTGTTACACATTATTTATAAAATATTCTTAACCTAAACTGACAGCTGGGTTTAGTTGACTGGGAGAAGGAACGTTATAATTTTGTTATCTGCACTTCTGCAGTCTGTCTGTGAAGTATTCGGTGCATAGTCAAGCAGGCTGACGAAATTTGGGGTAAACGGAGAAAGGCAAGGCATCCATTCTCTTTACTGCAGAGACTGACTATCCTTGCAAGAGGCTGAATCTATGTTTCAGGCTCCAGTGAAAACTTCATGCTGTATCAGCTGGATGAATAAGAGCTGTCACCTCAAAGCCACTGAGGTACTTTAAACAGCTTCTGTGTTTGTAGCCTTTCCCTGCATTGTTTGGTTTGAGATTCTTGACTGGAGATGCTTTTCATGATTATTTATTTCTGTATTGGATTTCCTCTTGTTTTGAGCTGATACCATTAAGTTGCGTTACATAGAAGTTTGGATTGCATCATTATAAATTCCGGGGAGAAGGAAAGGGGATGTTTGGTAAACTACCTTTTTTTTTTTTTTTTTTTTTTTTTTTTTTTTCTTTTTTTTTCTCCCAAATATTCAGTTTTCCTCTGAGGATGTATAATCACCATGTAACACAATTTTTATAGGCTGGGGATCAGTCAGCTGAGGTCATGAAAGTGAGGTCTGCACAGCAAGCCTTTATTCCCATATGCAGTTTCCCATCTATTTGTGGAGGCTGCCTAGGTCTGTAACAGCTCTATCATCTCATAAGAAGCCAGATTACCTCACTCAGAGCATGGTGAATGTTTCTCTTGATTGGTTTCTCTTTTGATGAGGACCATCTTAAGTAAAATGTAATTTCAGAAGAATCCATATGATCCCAGCCTTTAATAGGCTACAGACATAGTTAACGTGCTCAGAGAAGTGTGTATACCATTGAAATGTCTATAGTAAATGAATGAACGAGTAGGTAAAACCCAGCTGTCCTTACATGCCAAAACTCTCAGCAATGTCCACACTGCAAGATCTGGCTGTTATAAGGTAAAAGGCAAACGTGTTCTTATATTTCTTGTCTGACAAGCTGGCAATATTCTCACCTCAGTTATGCCGATAACAAACCTGCTTCTGACAGCAGTGGGCTAGGATCACTCCTAGGCTGCTCCTCTAGCTTTAAGTGGCACATGGAGAAGGCTTGATTACATCAGAAAAGATGCCCTGTTTTTTTACAAGTTAATTTACCAGTATCATTGTCAATCTGAACTGGCGAAACAAAAGCTGCTACCTTGTTACTCTTACAGACTGTAATCCAAATGGACAATTGCAATAAAAAGATACAATTGAACAAATTTATTTTTGAAGGACTAATACGATTGCAATCTTTGATAAATGATATTTTGTCTTTTTTTTTTTTTTAATACATGAAAATATTTATGTTAGAAGTGCAGAAGTGTCTTTTTTGATACTAATGATGAATAATTTACATCTTCCAAGCTTATGGCATAGAAATTTCAAAAGCACAGGTGAGGAAAGAAAGCTATAAATATTCTAGCAGACTTTTTTCTGGTACATATTTGTATACAAGTTACTTATGTGCACGGTTTAAAATGCTGAGTGAAGAGCTGTGTATGTTCCACCAGCAGAGTATTGTTAGCAAACCACCTGGGTAGATTCTGAATAGAAATAATGGCTCGGATCCTGTGTCCTCGTCATCTCTCCATCAGACTGTATTCATACCACTGTTGGGCCGTATCAGTATCGATACGGTGTTGAAGCTATTGGTCTATCCACTGTCTTGCTCAGCACTTTTACAGGATTTGTGGCTACTTTAGTGCTCCAGGAAAATGAAGTGTGTCAGTGTTAAATATATACAATTGTGTATCTCTTTTGTGAGTTCAGCTTTTCTTATTCTTACAGCATATGAATTCTGGCAGCTACTTGTGATTTGATCTTCCAATCTGCTGGTCAAAACCATGCTTAGGTACT
The DNA here is from genome assembly GCF_000690535.1 of Cariama cristata. NCBI lineage: Eukaryota > Metazoa > Chordata > Aves > Cariamiformes > Cariamidae > Cariama > Cariama cristata. The sequence continues at coordinate 12,666 of NW_009608171.1, forward strand.
GCTCTGTAATCTATTCTTTGTCCACACGTGGAACCTATTCTCTAGTATTCAACAGAAAATAAATCCTACTTGGTTAAAATATTATTTCCTTCAGAACTTCTGTGCTTTCAGATTAGTGAATAAATATATTAGCTACTGGAAACTCTGTGTCTCGGAAAGTTCTTCATGAATGTTAAATTTGAGAAGCCTCTGTTAGTGCCATTTGCTCAGTGAGTTAGACCACATGGACATGATGCAGAGCAGGTAAGCACAATGACTTTCTATGAAGCCAGTGGGTCTGTCTTTACTTTGGACAGCCATAGTCAACCCAGCCATAAATGTGATCATTTAAACCAGGTAAATAAAGGTGATGAAATGTGCTTTTTAACCATGTCAGTGCTATATGTCCTGTTGATGACAGAAGAGCAGGATGGTCCACAGAATTAATTGCTACAGCGCTGCATTTCCTGCTCCTTCTGATCTGTTTACAGTGATCCAGGGCTGAGCTTTGTGGTATAAGATGACATTAAAGTATTTCTTTCGGATTGTCACCATTCCTTTTGCACCAATTTAAATCAGAAAAGAAAAAAGAATGTAATTAGAATTATGCAATTGCCTGGTGATGTCACAGCTATACTGTGTTAAAAGTGTTTTTACAGTTGCAGTGATTGTTTATTGTGTTTGTACAATTACAGTGATCACTTATTGTACTGATATGTTTATTATAGTAATGACTAAGGACCTAGTAGTAATTAAGCACAATCCAGATGAGTATTAACACATGTCCGGTAGTACAGAGTATGTAACCTAATAGTATTTAGATTATGGGAAAGTAGTATGGGCACAGGCTGGACGATAGGGTAGTAACAAATGTAATTTCAGGGGGGTGTGGAATAGTCTTTATGAAGAGGGAATGAATTAAATTTGATACAGTGTTGAGAAAGGCTAAGGAAAAAGAGCAAAGGTAGGGAGTACACAGAGAAATGAAGGAGAGTGGCAAAGATGGGAGCAATCACAGCAGAGAAAGCACAATCAGCACTGCTGGATATTCTTAGGACATGCAGAATGTCCTAGGACATGCAAAACAGTTCCTGTTTTGACTGCTCTTACTTTCTGGAGGGTCTAGTTGATATCTCCCTGCTGTCTTTCTTACGAGCATGTGCAGAGGGAGGAACGCACCTTTTCCCCATCACTTGGAGTTCCATACTTTTTCCTGTACACTTCCAGGGCCAAGCATATGCAGAGGAAGATTGGTTAGGGATAACAACTTTTTCCTTCCTTTATATCTCCATCACTTCACTGCAACATGTTCTGTTTTGATTTCCTTTATTCTTGCTGAGCGCTTCAGTTCGCTCTGGTTGATTTGACCTTGCTCAGCTGTGCTCACAATCTGAGGTTGCAGTTGTTTTACCTGGTTACCTCTTCTACCAATATAGTTGCACCGGTACAAGCTTTGTGGGTAGAAAGGGTTGTATTGACAGATTAAACAAGTATTAAGGCACAGAAAGGTGTGTATTTTCAGCAGTTAATGGACCCCAATGTCTTGCTGTTATTATTTGTACGGTAAAGTATATTACCCAGAGTAACAAAAGGATTGCTCTGAGGCTCCTCTTTAGTGTGTTAGGTATTTGCATGCCATAGAAGAATGCATCAGGCATGATGTACCTGCGTGTCAGATACTTAGATAAATTTCAAAATCTGCCTTGAGTGAACTACTAGATACTTGGTTTGCTATTATAGTAGTAAATATATTTAGCGTTCTGTATTCAGATGAATGTGATTACACAGCCCCCATTTGCTTGACAAATAATCAAGGGCTCCAGTATTTCTAGTTATTTCATTTCTGTTTCTTTCTATGTCTGATTTCATTTGTTTTCTTCTTTCTGATCATTTCCTTCCAAAGACTCTCCACTTCAGCCCATCTCCTTTCTAGTCAGACGGGTACAGTCAAACAACAAATATAGCAGTGGTACCTCAGATTACCACAAATATGTATGTATTTCTCATTTTCACCCTTAAATCTCTGTTTGTGATGATACTTCCAGGCTTTTTTCATACTTCTACCTCTGATAGCTGAAGACAGAATTGGAAAAAAAACCCACAACCCCTTAATAGCTAAAAGCGTCATAGCAAACCTCATTGCAATGACCAATTTAGGGGATTATGGGCACTTTAAATCTCTAATAGTGCAGAACGTAATGGTATTATCTACACATAATTCTCTTTTCCCTCCTTTTTTTCTCAGCTGTTATTTATTTATCATTATCTTCACCTAGGTACCTTTTGAACCATTTGAGGTATGCCTGCACCTTCCTAAAGCTTGGGCTACTTGAGGACAGCAGATGCTCCTGTTGCTGTTGTGGCAATTCAGCACCTGCGCCTGCTGCTTCTCCCAGTGCCCAACACAGAAAAGTTATCTTAAACAGAATCCAAACAATCTAATTTTAAAAAAGCCACGCAACCAACCAACACCCCCCCCCCAAAACACCACCAACAGAAAAACTCTAGTAGGAGGTGCTTCAGCAGTTATGATCATATCCAAACTGAAATGGAGATGTGGGAGAAGAAAGAGAATATGGATATTACGAGCGGTGCTCCTAGCTTTGAAGAGATTATTGGATATAAATTCTTCATCCCTTTTAGCCCTGTTGACAAGGTGCTACACTCTGCTTTGATGAGGGACCTGTGGATGGGACAGGGGAACAGTGAGATGGTATTAGGTTGCCCTCTTCTGTTGTGACAAAGTAGAGCATTAACTGGTGCTTGTTACTGTTTGTACAGCATCTAAAATTCTCTTTTCCTGAAACAAGAAAGGATTGCTTGTATGGTGCTCAGTCATTTTGAAAGCGTCACGAGTAAAAGAGAGAAAGGTACAGAAGAGGGGTACGAACAAGGCGATGTTCGCTCTATAACTGAAAATACCACCTCTTACCACTGTGCTCACAAAGCAGTCTGTGTGTGCACAGTCAGACTGAAAGCTGATGTTCCTCCTGCACAGGAGAAAAATAAGAGTCGTTTGTGGGAGGCTTAGGGAAGAAGGGGAGTAATTACCTCAAAAGCTGATTCAAAGTCTTCTATTGACTTCCCTGGTCTTTGTATCGGTTGTTCTCAGAAATGCATGTTTACCCTGGGATTTTCTTTTTTTTTTTTTTTATTCAGAGGAGAAA
>NW_009608172.1:0-2180 GCF_000690535.1 Cariama cristata
CAGGAGCGGATGTAGTTGTCGCGGTTCTGAATTGGGATTACAGGGAATGGGGCAAGTGAAGAAGGAGCCGATCAATGCATGGCGGGTGCAGGAGACGGATCTCCATTTTTCATCACAGACATGAAAGGACCCTCTGTCCCACTCCATTGTAACAGGGGCACATTCCCTTTCCCTGCCCCCACAAAATGGCTTTCTGTTCCTCCTCTTTACCAAGCAGTCCAGCTGAGCCACAGCCGTCTTGGTGCCCGGCTGCCCCACGTCCCACACCTTCACACAGCCCTTGCCCCCGGTGTAGACGTGCTGCGTGGAGCTGCTGATGGTGACGGCGCAGACCACCTCGCCGTGGGTCAGGGTGTGGAGCTGCCGAGCGTGGCGGGGGATGCCGGAGCCGATGAGGGCGTCAGGTGGGAAAGGCACCGGCTGCATCTCCCCATCGGCATTGACATGGAAGGAGTAGGCGCTGGAAGGGAGCAGAAGAGAGGACTGAACAACTCCTGCATCATGCTTGAATGCAGGAGCTGACCTCTCCCATTAGCCACGCATGAGCCAGGTGGAAGGTGTCCAGTGCGCTCTGGCTAATGAGGGATATAATTAACCAGCTCCTTGTTACCACCAGCTGCCCAGAACAAAATGACAGCACTGGACTCAGAAGTGGAGAGAAACTCCAGGCAGGCCCTGCCCTACACCTGCTGGGTATTGAAATGAGCCCTGGGGAAGGAGGGAGACACCCCCCCACACACACACTGCCACGATGCTGCCTGGCTTGGCCCCTTGCTGCCCACCCTCCCTGCAGCCCACGCACATGTGTGTGGCCACACTTACGGTTTCCCTCCGGGGATGGTGGCGAGTGAAGATGAGATGGTGGAAGCCCTCAGGTGAGGGTGTGACTCAAAAGCCACCTGTACAAAGCAAAGAGCACATGACAAGCAATGGAGGGGGCACAAAGGCTGGGCTCATCCCTTTCCCTGCATGCCCTGGATGGGACCAGCCCAGCTCTGTGCAAGGTCCCTGCTTGCTGCTTTCTCCACACACAAGTGACAAAGGCCAAAATGGGCTCCCAAAGACACAGCTACCCACCAGCGGGACCAGTGGCAGCTTCTCCAAGAGCTCTGCAGCCTCCACCAGCCCCACAACCCAGACGCATCCAGAAGGGAGCCCTTCCTATGGCTGCACACACCGCCCCCCCGCCTCGGCTTCTCCTCCTTGCTGTCAGGGACGGGGCATGCCCAGGACAGCAAGAGACAGGCATCAGAGCCAACACATGCTTGGCCTATCCCTTGGCAACTTACCATTGGGGACCGGCTGTACATCATGGCGCTGCTGACCTGCGGCGAGAGGTGGATGCCCATGTACATGCTGGGGGCTGGGAGCTCCCCGTTGAGGGTGGCGTGAGGCACCATCCCAAAGGAGGATGTGTAGGGGCTGGACATGCTCAGCGGGCTGCAGAGAGCTGCAGGAGGAGAGACCCGCTCATTGGCCCTGGCCGATGGGTGCGAGTGAGCATCACCGGAGGTAAAAGGGCATCTGGCAGAAGTCAGGCAGCAGGAGGCATCACCTCTGCACGGGGCCCAGCCAAGCCTGGCATGAACCACTGGATCAGGAGGGCAGGTAGGCTATAGATTGGGAGCCAAAGGCCAAAGGAGAGGGGCAGCCCCTGAATCCCATCATCAGTCATGGACCCAGGATGCAGATACAGGATGGGAGATCAAACAGCTCCATCCCTCCAAAGGATGCACCACAGACCAGCCGCTAACCCACAGCAACCCTCATCTCTGCTGGCAACGCCTTTTCAGTCTTGGCCAAGCTGTTACTTGCAGTTGATGGCTAAGCAGCTCTACCTCCTGGGTTTTGATGGTTTATTGAAATCAATTCCAATTCAATTTTTGCTAACCCGCTGTTATTTTCTAGCCCAGAAAAGGGCTTAATGTCTCCAGCCCTGGCTCTATTTCTCCCTTGGGCTGGCTGTCCTCCTCCTATCGCCTTCCGGTCCCTTTGGCTAGACAGTGACCAAGCTATTCCAGAGACCTCTTCCCAAGGCTTCTCTCAATGTCCTCAAGGAAACTGAGGCAGGGAAAGGGGGTGTGACCAGTTCACCATCAACCAGCACAGAGAGCACTTCTGAGCCCTTATCCCCCTCCCTTGTGCTTTCAGAAGGCGGCAGCCGTTGACAGGGGCTCCCG
>NW_009608172.1:2288-2795 GCF_000690535.1 Cariama cristata
GCCACGTCCTGGCCTCCTGCATCCCCATGTACCGGTGCCGGCACTTGGACATCCCTCGTACCCCTGAAGCACGCAGCTTCACATAGCAACACCAAAGTGACAACTTGTCAGAGAAAAATGAGCTCCAGACAAAACACCTGCCCCCCGAACACCCGTAGCGAAGAGCTCCGCACATCAACACACCACCTCCAGCGGGTCTGAGCCCACCAGAAAGGCATCGGCAGTCGGGTATGTGGTAATGGCGCATAGGTGCACACGTTGGCTGCGGTCGATACGCTTGATTAGGTGGAGCAAAATGGCCACCCCAGCTCTGCTGACAGCAGAGAGTGCCCTGCCTCCCCTCGCCCCAGCCCCACGGCACCACCTGCAGCAGAGCGCGACACCCCCCACCATCCCTGGACACTCACTGATGGTGTCGGTGGCAGGTGCCTTGGCGGGGGGCTGCCGGAGCAAGGGGGCTGAGCTGGGCCCGGGGGCGGGTGGGAGGGAGGCGCAGGGCGGCGAGGA
>NW_009608172.1:2883-6748 GCF_000690535.1 Cariama cristata
GGGAGCCTCAGCACCCTGCGCCGGGAGCCACCTGGGAGGTGCGGGGGGCACCGAGAGCCACTGCTCCCAGACAGAGCTGGATGGGGACTTGGCCATCCTTGGCCCAATCCCCTCTCCTTTCCTCCTTTGCCCCTTGCATCCTTCCCGCAGCATGGAAGGAGTCCCACATCCCCACTCCTCCCCTCAGATGCAAACACCCAGTGCAAGCCCCGTGTCACCCGAAACTGCCAGAATTCTGTGCCGCTACCGCACCCTGCAGCCGACACGAGGCCCCGGGGGGCCGTTACACAGAGATTTGCTGCTCCTTCGAGCAAAATCCCTCCTGTGTGGGGGGCATCTCCATCCCCAGCCTGCACGGAGCAGGACCAGGAGGACACCTGGGATGAACCAGCCCCTCTGATCCCCAAAGCTATTTAATTCCTTTCTTTTTTCTTGTCTCTCCTACTTCTTCCTCTTTTTCTGCCTGGGGATTTTGCCGACACCAGCAAAGGAAAAAAAAAATTAGTAACAGAGAAAAGCTACGTGCTGTGCTGGCAGATTGCTCAGGGCGCTTTGTCTGCTCTAATCCGATTGTGCCGGGGAGCTGCTGCTCTCTGCTCCCCGCAGCCCCCAGCCAGCTCCTGCCCCCAGGATGGCGGGGATGCATTGCTTTGGTCCCTGTGGTGGCTGGGAGAGCCAAGGAGTGACAGAAATGTCCCTCCCCCTTCCCACATGCTGATGTTTCAATCTGAGCATTGGGCTGGTGCTTGGCAAGGAGGAAGGGGAAAAAAGAAAAATCAATTGCTATGAGCAGCTCTGGGGAGTCCTGCAGGCAGCTGGATGGAAAATACCTGCAGAGCCAGGCCTCTGCCTAGCAGATGATTACCCTCCCTCTGAGGGCACAGACCTCTGCTCCCAGCGCTAGGGAGTCCGGCAGTGGGTACCAAGCACTCAGTACTGGCATCTCCTTGTCTGCCTTCGGGCTGCAGCAGACGGGCCAGAGAGAAATTCGAGGCCATGTCCCCAGCCCTGCTGCCCACCCACGCGCCTCCCTACCAGACTCTGGTCCTTCGGCTTGAGGGGTGTCATGCTCCGGCTAGAGGCGATGGAAGCAGGGCTCTCGGGCATCTCCCGGCGGGCTGGTGGGAGCCGGCTGCTGGGTGCGTGGCTGGGGCTGCCAGGCTCTGAGGGAGGGTCCTGGGGGAGGAAGAGAAGAAGTCATCTCCGGGGAGCATGAATCCCAGCCCCTCTGGGCAGGAGGGCAGGCATGACAGGTGCCCTGGAGAGCCACCCCCAGGCCCGGAGCCCAGCAAGGACTGACAAGCCCTGGTCTGCTCCCCGCTGCCTGCCAGGCGAGCTGCTCATCCAGCCGCTCGCTGTCCTGCATCCACCTGAGCGGCATTAACAAGGAGCATCCGCTTAGAGGCCTCAGCTCTGCTCCATGGCTCCCTGGATGAGAAACCTCCTTGGTTTTTCTCTTTGAACAAAATTAGAGGTGAGCAGATTCAGAGGACACTGGTGGCCACAGATGCCTTCACAAAGAGGGATGGTGACCAGCACACCCAAGGAACTGAGAAAGGGCCTCTTGGTAGCCCCCTGACAGCATTTCAGAGGCAAGGCCACCCATCATCCCTTGTAATCCTATAACCATTCAATTAGGGCTCTGATTTTTATCACTGTAATTACACCGTTGAGCAGTTTTTCTAAGTGTTGTTTTCTGCAAAAATCCCTGCTGATGTTCCTTTCATGGTTTGTATTTTCTTGGGAAGGGGCAGGAAGAAAAAAGAAAAAAAAAAAAAAAAAGAAAATCACGTGTTGTTCCTCTCCTAGTCTTCCAAGGGAAGAAAAGGGACATCCCCCAAAACATCATCTCTGCCAAGAATAGCTGGGGCTGGAATAAAGTCCTGTTGTATCTGCCTTGGTGGTCAGGGAAGGTTGTACCAGAAGCGCCTGGCAGTTTGGTTGCAAGAGACTGAAATTCAGCGTACGCCCTGCACCGAGACACAGACACAGGCTCCATGAGTTTAAGTCAACGATGCTCTAAGGCCAGGCACCACAGGAGACTGCCCAGATTGGGGCTGGCAGGGCCAGGTCAGGGGCGTGCTGCAAGCTCTCCGGTCAAAGACAGCACAGCATGCCTGCCTGCTCCTGCCACCTCCACGTGTGTGAGCTGCCAGCAGCGAGCCCAGCTCTCCGGGGCTCTCAGCTTATCAGCCTCCCCATATGGGATGCTACAGGAGAGGGGCTGAAATGGGATTGTGAAGCAGAGCCAAGTCTATGATGAGCCCTGGCTGACACAACCTTCAACCCAGAGCACTGCAAATCGGAATTAGCCTTGGTTGGCATGAACACATCAGAGCAGGGATGGCACATGTCCTGGCCGGCCGCTCCTGCCCAGCAGCAACGACCCAGAGCTTAATGAATCCCAAAGCTCAGGAACCAGAGTCCTAAACCTAATGACTACAGCTTGAGCTGGATACCCTGCAAGGCTTCAGCATGCCCTTAAGGGTGTGGGCTTACCTCATCCACCACAAGGTTGTAGTCACTCTTGTCCCCATCGCTATCCTGCAAGGGGGAAGAAACCCAGAAAGGCTCAGTCAGGAGTGGGAGAGGCTGGACTGAGCTCTGCGCTCTGCCCCACAGGACCTCAGCCAGCAGAGAGACACCATCTTCTCCCGCACATCACTTTTCGTGGACCAACACCATGCTCTGCACATAGCAACCCAATGCTCTGGCCGAGCGGCCTCCCCAGGGCTCTTCATTTTGTTCATTTCTTTTTGCAGGACTACAGCCCGCTGTACCTGGGGCAGGCACAGAGCTCCCCGGCCACCTCCAGGGCCTGGGCCCACCTGCCGCGGCCACGCTCTTTGGTGCACTCACATAATGCCCAGGCAGGTTCTTCTCCTCCCGCTTCCGCTTCAGCCCCATGCCTCCTGTCTGCTCCTCGTCCTGCAGGCTCTCGGGAGGGGAAGCAGAAATGCTCTGAACCAGAGAGGGGGAGAGGAAGGCATGTGAGCCGGCAGGAGAGCAGACAGCCTGCAAAGCCCTGCCAGCCACGCTTCCTCTTTGAAGAGACCTCCCAGTGCTGCTGGCTGCACCCAGCCAGCGTCCAGCATCCCGGCAGCTATCTGCAACCTGCGCCACAGCCGGTTTGGGGGGCAGGGGTCCCCTTCCCCCAACAAGCAGGTGTCAGGGCTAAAAGGGAAGGCACTACTCTCTCCCTCTGCGCAGGTACCTGTGTCATCCCCTTACTGGCATCCCGTGCACCCCTGGCCGAGTCCTCTAAGATCCAAATGCACCTGGGAGCAGAGATGGGGTTTAGTCTGGCGCTTTAAGCAAGGCTAGGGAAGATGTTTCCAGAATCCTGAGTTCTAGCCCAAACTCATTCATTCATTCATCTCTGATGGGGCAGAGAGAAGGGAAGCGGAATGGGGATCATCCCTGGGGGGTTGGCTGCCCAGTCTCCTGGCATGGGCAGAAGGCAGATGCATTTTTAGGGTGTTCAGACACTCACCCACACGCAGCCCCACTACGCCGTCACCTCCCTTTCCCAGCTTGGCCCCAGAACGACTCCAAAGTGAGTTGCCCTCATCCCTTCCCCTGCCCACCCCTCACTGCTCAAACCTGGCCAGGCCCCACGCCCCAGCCCCTCCCCAGGGAGAGCACAGCCAGTCCATCAGCCCATCACCACCTCCACCCTGGCAAAGCATCTCCCTGGCTGGTGGACAGGAGGAAGAGGGAGAGAACAAAGCCTTGCCCAAAACCCCAAAGCCGCAGGCTCCCCTTCCTTGCTAGAGCAGAGGGCTCTGCAATGGGGCAGGGGGGCAACAGCCCCAGCCGGCAGATGAGCCCTGCTGTGACAGGGACAGGGGAGGACAAGGAGACG
>NW_009608172.1:6794-8862 GCF_000690535.1 Cariama cristata
GGAGGCAGCATCCCCAGTACGGGTGGAGAGCAGATTCACCCCTTTGGGAGATAACAAGGCATGGTAGAGTGGAAAATCCCCATCGGAGCCATGTTTACTTCACCTTAACCCTGCTACTGCAGGAGCCAGTGGTCTTGGAAGCAAGATGGGACCAAGCAGGATGAATACCCCTTCCTCGAGATGCTGCCAGCAGCCGCAGCGGTGTCTCAAATCCCCTCCCACCCCCCACGCTCACTGCTGGAAGGATGATAATGCAGCCAAGTGGTGTCTGCTCACCCACAGCCCCCTGGCTCTCGTGCAAACCATAGGAACACCAGGCTGACACCGGCTACAGGAGAGGCTGCCCTTCCTCCCAGAGCAGCTGGGATGCTTGGGCAAGGGCAGTTTCTGGGACACAGCTCCCTGCCCTTCCCAGGACTGCTCTGCAGAGCTCTTTGTGCAGGGGGTCGGGGAGAAAACACCCCATCCCAGGGCTCCCACACAGCCAATTGTTTCCAGCACAGTAGGATTAAGAGTCTCAACACATACAACCACAGAGCAGAAAGGACGCTCCCTGTCCCCTGGGTGATCTCTGGAGGAGGTACGCCAGTATATATGGGATCACAGGGACGATCCATCCTGCAAAACACAGCAACCATCTCTCCCTCCTCCTCTCCCACCTGACTGCAAGCCTATGAAGATCAATGCCAATTGCTCCCCAATGACAGGGTCCATTAACCTGTCCTCCCCCTGCCTGTACCAGGAGCTGGAGCTCTGGCTCACTGCCTGCGACTCATGACAGGCTGGGAGGTATCTTAAAAGGGAAGGTGCAGCCAAGGGTTGCACCAGGCTGGCAGCACTGGACTTCAGTAAGGAGACATGTTCAGAGCATCTCCTAAACTGTAAACTCCTTGAAAAGGAGAGAGCTGGTTATTCCAGGAGCAGCCCTTGACCTTTAGATCCTTGCATCAGCGAAGACTCTCAACTGAGGTGGCCCAGAGCCTTCAGCTACAAAACCCCAATGCAAACACAGCCCATCCAAGCCAGCAAAGCAAAGCGAATAGAGGCTACAATAAGCAGAGCCCCTCTGTCTTATATTCTCTGCTCAAATGTTCTCCTGGACTCCCCTACATACCTACACACACATATTCACCGCTTGGCTGCTCCCACCCTCCACACTGCAGCTGGATTTACTCTCCAGCCGGCAGCACCGCGGAGTTCAAACACAGCCCTGTTCCACCCTCGACATGGCTGCGTTTCAGCGCTGCCTCCACCATGCATGTGCCAGTGGAGCAGACGCCAGCTCCGGTGCAGGGGCAGGTGTGGAGCCGGTGCATTCACACCCCTGGGGCTCAAGCTGGGCTTGCAAGTGCAGCGCTGTTCACCCGTGGGACTGGGCTGCCCCAGGAGCCAGGACAGAAGTGCTGAGCCCTGCTCAGGGGTGACAGCAGAAGGGCTGGACACCATGCCCTAGATAAACAAGGGTGGGAATCCACAGCTGGACATAGGTCAGAGCCCCCTTCGCTAGGCTGGCCTGGAAGGAGGGTCTCTCTAGCCCTTGCAGCTAGAGAAGCCCTTGGGGCTATTACTCAGCTCCACTAAGAAACAGGGATGATCCCAAAACTCCTCAAACCCAGAGACTTGGGCCAGCCTCATACGGACTCCTGCACCGCCTGCAGGAGAGGGCAGAGCTGCCCCAAGCCTCTCTCACCACCCACCCCCGGTTTCGTGGCTTGCCCTTACCTTCTTGCCAGGCTCAGTGCTTGCAAACTCAGTACCTAGGGGAAGGCCCGTCCTGGGAGCCTGTCACCTTGTGTGCAAACACAGCCTTGAAAGGTGACTCACAGTGGCAGAGGGAGATGTCCCCTGCCCTTAACCACCGAGCTGGAGAGGGAGGGGGAGGAGGGAGGGGGAGGAAAGGAGCCCACGCATCGGGAGAAACGAATGGGAGACCCGAAGCCCACAGCAGAAGAGCAGGGTGTCTGGGCTGTGGTGTACAAGGGAACAACACGGACCTGCTCTGCCTGGAGAGCTGCTTCCCCTCCCCAAGGAGCCCCATGACCACAACCTGGCCCTACATGCAAACGAA
>NW_009608172.1:9217-9454 GCF_000690535.1 Cariama cristata
GGTGTTCCTGGAGAGCTGCTTCCCCCCCCCAAGGAGCCCCATGACCCCAACCTGGCCCTACATGCAACCGAAACCCCAGTCCCTGCCGCTGCCTCCCCTTGTGCCGGAGTGCGGCCCCACAGGCTGCCACCAGGCAGAGGGCAGCTTGGCTACCTCTGCACTGTTTGCTCTGAAAAGGTCAGGAAACAAAACATTCCTGGAAATCCTACTGCAAGCGCTCGCCAAGGGAGCTGGCTG
>NW_009608173.1:0-4717 GCF_000690535.1 Cariama cristata
TGCGGAGCTGGGGGGGAGCAGAAGGGGAGGAGCGCGGGAGCTGGGGGTGCTCAAGCAAGAGAGGTGCAGGGCAAAGGGGGTGAGTGGAGGGGGGGTGGAGGAGGAGGATGCAAGGAGAGGCACAAAGAGAGGAGGAAGGTACGATGTAAAGTGGGTGCTGCTGCAAAGGGGGTGCCTGGAGGTGAGGGGGGTGCAGCGCAAAGGGAGGAGCAGAGAAGTGGGAGGGTGCTAAGGTAAGGTGGGATCCAACTGAAAAAGGGGTGCACAGCGGAGAGGCAAGCCATGGACAGGGGTGCAAGCCTCAGGTGCAATGCAAGGCGGGGTGCAAGGAGACAAGGGGGTGCGATGCAAGGAGGATGTGTATAGAGGCAGAGAGTGCTAACGCAAGGTTGGACGCAAAGAGGCACAGGGTGAGGGGGAATGCAAGGAGGGGTGCACAGAGACAAGGGGGGTGCAAGGAGTGAAAAGGGCTCTAATGCAAGGACAGGGAGGTGCAAAAGAAAGGGAGGGAAACGGGATCTGTGGAGTGGAGTGGCGGGGGGCGGGCGGCGGCGGGGGGGGGGGCAGCACGTCCCGCAGCTTGGGGGTGGCACGGAGACTGTGGGTCCACGGCCCAGGCACCCTGCAAGGAGGCAGCCGGGGCTTACGGAGCCAGCAGAGCCCCCTGGGCCCATCGGGGAGAGTGGAGCAGCCACCTGCCTCCTCCGTGTTTGCTGCTTGGAGAGGGACAGCCCTGGTCTGCTTCGCCTCAGTATGGAGGCACTGCTCTGGGGAGAGCTCTGGGGTGGTGGGATTTGCAGAGCGATGACTTTCCAGGGGCCTGGTGGGCATTGGCTGCTATTCTGAACCAACACGGAGCTGTAACCCCATCTGTGCTTGCTGGTACTGCTGTGCCCTTCATCCCGGTCAGGGGAGCAGTCTGACTCCAGGAAATCTGATAAGGGTCTAATAAAACCACTGGAGTAGCGTGGAGGGGTTGCTTGGCACCGTGCAACTGGGCTCAGCCTGATTTCTTGGCTCTCCTGCTGACTTCCTGAGCATCGTGTGTGTGTGACCGGAGCGATCAAAACCGGCGGGAGTTTTGAACTGATTTATTAGCTAAACTTTAGGGGCAAAGGAGCCTTTCGGTAAAGATGCAGCCCCTAATCCTTGGGGGCACTTGCTGTGGGGCAGGCATGGACCCTTGACATGACACGTGGCAGCTAAAACTCAAGCTTTGAAGGTTACGCTTGCTCGTTTGCATCGGTTAAGTTCTTGTTTTAAGATGGCATCAGCTCCTAAAGCGGTGCCGGATGGGCTTGCTCAGGGAAGGCTGCAGGGAATGCAGCGCTTCGCCTTCCCGGCAGACAGGAGGGGAGCGCAGCGGCCTTGCTGCAGCTACTTGGTGGAAATCATCATCAAACGTGACCCATCAATTAAAGTGAATCATCAGCCTGAGCAGGAACCAGCTAGGTGTGTCAATTCCTCTCTTCCGCTTGGTTATGTTCTGGATAGTCAAATTAATCTGTTTTCACAATTAAGCAAGAAATCCTGAGCGTTTCTTGTTTTGAAAGGGCTTAGTCATATCTGGGAGAGAAGCCTGATCCCAGACGACAGCAGTTGGTACGCGTTTTGGTTGAAGCAGGACCATGCACCGGCAGCACGCAGACAGCTAGAGACTTGTTCAGGAGAAAACACGGGGGCTCATTTTCTTTGAGAAACAGTTTCCAGAAGCTAAAACCGGCACAATGTTCCCGTGAAATAACTGGGTCAGATTTTTCTACCTCCTCACGCCTGGATCAATCGGCAGCCGTGGTGGGTAGGTCTGAACTGTTTAGTACCTGGCTATTGTACATTTGCCAGTGGGGGATACAGCATCAAATTAACTTCTTGCTACTTCGGTAGCGTACGTTCCCAGCCTGCTTGGCTGAACGCTACTGGCTGGACAAGGGCTTTTCAACCTACTGAGCTCTCCAGAGGATTTCGGTTGGTGCAAATTCTTGACAAAGTCGAAAGATATTCCTGCTTCCTCCAGATCAAGAGACGAAGACCTGGAGACATCCAATTAAATCTGTGTCCTCCGGTTAATCCATCAGCACTACAGTGCTCTGACAGTGGCAAATATCCCTGTCAGGGACTTGGGGTTTGAGCTGCTTTGGTGTTTTTTTCACTTAGTTGTGTCTCCTGTGTTAGGACAGTAGTCCAGTTACTTCCAGCTTTTCATGGCCCAGCTCAGATGCTCACCGTGATTCCTTGAACTTGCACCATCCTCGCACGAGGAGGGAGCTTAATTAGGATTAAGCTGCTTAGCCTGCAAAGGGAGAGCAAAACAACGACATGAAGAGGCAGAGGGAGCTTTAAAAATGTCCCATCAAGCAAATTATGTAAGTTATAATACACCAGAGCTTCTCCTGTTGTATCTTGGAGAGCAAAATCAGACACGGTGTATATACCTAAGTTCATACCTGACTTCCTTGGCCCCTGGAAATACTTCACACCTTCTGCCTTTGCGCAGCCGTGCAGCTGGGCACCTTCTCTGACCCAGGCACCGGCGTTTCCCCCTGTTCCTCCCGGCCGTGCAAGCAGACGGAGCTTCATAACCCAGCACACACTAATACAGTACCCAGCAAATGCCCGCAGTTGTGTTTACATTTAAATCACGCAGAATTCAGCCCTCGTATTGAGAGAATCCTCTGCAAAGCTTTGTTATTCTGTAGTAGCTTTGATCAGAGGGTCTAAATGTTTTCCAGCAGATGTTAAGCATCAAAAGGCAAATGTCATTTACATTGCATGGGGAGGTAAACCCAGGTAGACACCAAAAGGGAAGCGTTTTCTGAAGTCGTGCAAGGAGGTGGCAGCAGATTTGCTCAAAGAAACCAGGAGAGCAGACCTTGCTGTACATACTGGCTGCAGCCCACGCTGGCTACAAGAATGTTTCTATACGCTTGTAGTCTATTTCTATGTTAGAAAGCTCTTTCTTTCTCATCCTCTGTGCATTTATTTGATAATGATGAACTCGGCACTGCTCTCTCTCTCTCTGTTTAGACTTTGCCCCTGTTCCCCCATCCCTCACAATTGCCTGAGCAAAGTGGGTGCAGGTCAGGCTTTCTCTCTCAGTGCAATGATTTTCTTTTTCTCTGATCTGCCCCAATAAACAGCACAGCGAAGTGGAAAGCACAGGATGCATGACTCTCAATTTTATTTCAACTGCTCTGGCCTGACCATTTCCACCTGCAAACAGATCCTAGTTCAGCTCCAGCGCTTGCTGGCCAGATGTCTGCAGGACAAACCATGATGCTTCTCTCTCGCAGAACAAGGTCTATGTCTATGAACCTGTGTACACGTGCGCTGTAACTTCCTACCTACGGCACAGAGAGTAAAATTTAACTTTTGTGTGCATGTTGTGGTTTTTTTTACACTGAATTTTCCTTTTATTCTGTGTGTAGCATAGATTGAGGACAGAATAGGAGGCAGGTTATTTACTGAAAGCATTAAAAAATGCCTTCTGTATTGTTTTCCCTCAAACACCATAAGAAGGGCAAGTCCAACTCTCAGGCAGTTTTATTCCTTGCTCCCTGTACCTTTCTTTGGACTGAAAACTCCAAGCTCTGTTTCACGAGGATAGTCTCCAAGGTGGTGGTTATCCTGCAGGAGGCTGGGTGCTGGGAGGAGAACGCCTTGTTTGCATTCCCCAACGTGGCTCCAGTTCCCTCTGAGAGTGCGGCAGGAAACTTCAGCTCGGACAGTCAGAACCAGCAAGTACCCCCTCCTTGGCTTCAGCCGCTGTTACGTCTCTTTGTCACCAGCGCAGAAAAAAATCAAGCTCCTGTGCCCCAATTTTCTCTCCGTCAGCAAGCAAAACTTACATGTCAAGGGCATCTGAAGCCTGCCTGATTTTCTGTGTAGAGCTTTAGATCCCCATGAGGATGGCATCTGAGAAAAGAAGATAAAACCCTGTTGTAAGGATGGATCCCAATTATTATTTGTTTAATTAAAAGAATCTGGACAGATACAGAGGCAACAATTAACAATCATCTTCTGTAAAGAACTTTTGACAATGGCTGAATAAGTTAAAGGGTTATGAGATGAAGACAAATCATTACAGCTAATGGTTGGTCTGTCATTTATGAGTCTGGAGGTGTATGGGAGAGTCTTCACGCTTCCATGTAATGTCTGACTTAAAGGGCTTTTTGCTCCTTCTGTTAACACAGAATAGGTAAGTAGCAATTCTCCTCTGTTGTGCAGCTGGGATTATCTAGGAGCCATGGAATTAAGTTCTAAATGAAAAATTAAACTATTCATTACACTTTATTAATAGACTTTGGAGTGTTTAATTGTGGAAATAAATTATAGAGAGATGAATTTATAGCTTCTATTTTAGACACACCTCCTTTTCGGGAGGGTGCGTTAAGATAATTAGGACTGGCGGAGATGCCAGCCTTGCCTTCGCCCCGAGGTCCGGCAGCAGCGTCCCCGGAGCCAGCGGCCGGGCTGGCTGGAGGGCCAAGGCGAAGGGATGGGTTTTGCCAACACTGCCACCCCCTGGCTCTTTCCACAGAGTTTTTGGTTTTCTTTTTCCCCAAAACAACTAACTTTGTGCTGCCCGGGGGAGCTGTGCACTTCACTTCTACAAATTGCTGGTGGAAAGGCCAAACGTTGGTGGGCAGGGATTAGTTTTTCCGCAGGGGCTCGGTCACCACCCGCTGCCTGCGGGGGGGGAGCTGGCCCCGGGGGGCCC
>NW_009608173.1:4783-5073 GCF_000690535.1 Cariama cristata
GGTCACGGAAAGGGGGCCGTGAAGCCCAAGCCCCGCATCGAGGCCCTGTTCGAAGGCCGGTGCGGCACGGCCCGGGCACCCTCTGGGGAGAGTGTGTGAGGCAGCTGGGGCCCAGGCCCCACTGCGGCCTGCGAGGTGATGGGATCCAGGCCCAGCGAGGGCTGGCTTTAAGCAGCCCCCGGGTTTGGTGAAGGGGGAAGGAGGAAAAGGAGCCGCGGAAAGGCCTGGCGGGAGGGACAGAGGGATGTAGTCGGGCCCTGAGGCTCCAGCCCCGCAGGCGAAGGCGCTCC
>NW_009608174.1:0-295 GCF_000690535.1 Cariama cristata
CACCCACCTCCCATCACCTTTCCGTGCAGCACCCCCTCTCCCTGCCACCCCGTTTCTTTTCTTCCCTCCAGCCTCCTGACAGCGATGATATTTAACTTATATATTCTACCTCTCGGTATCTAAAGATTGTTTTTCTTCCCTGAATTTATTTATAATTTTTTTTTTTTTCGTGGAGAAATTCAGGTATTGGCAAAATACCAACATGGGTGAGACCGGTGCGAATACCGGCGTGCTCGCACCGCGGTTTTACCGTGGCCGAGCAGGGCCGGGGGCGAGTTTAATCCCACCGGCGTGG
>NW_009608174.1:592-875 GCF_000690535.1 Cariama cristata
GGGAGTATCCCCATCTGGACCCGGGAATATCCCCATCTCAGCCCGGGGAGCATCCCCATCTGGACCCGGGGAGTATCACCCTCTGCCTCCCTGCTCGGAAGGCGATGAGTTGCAAAGGGCAGTGTCAGTCTAAATTATTATTATTTTGTGAAACCTGCCTACTGGCTAACTTGGGCTAACTCGCAAGCGTTACTGGACGGCAAGAGCAGCTCCCCAGCAGATTATTTCAAGTTTCCATCCTAATCCGCGCCCCCCGCACGATGCACACCCCCCCGCTCCCCTC
>NW_009608175.1:0-785 GCF_000690535.1 Cariama cristata
AGGCAGCGCCGGGCGAACTCTCACCTCTTCCCCTCCTCAGCTGACAGGCAGAGCTGAGCCTTGAAAAATCAATACTTGGGAGCCAGGAGGGAAATATTTCCAACCTCTAACTAGAGAATGTATTTTGACAAGGCCAAGATAATCCAGGCTGCACAGGAGAAAGAGAAAAGAAGACTCATTTTTAAAGCTTGACACTTCAAGGTGTTTTTGTGCAATGGTTTAGAGAGAGCATCGATACATACAAATACCAAAGGTCAAAAAGAAAAGCCAGAAGAATTTCAAAAATTAGATGTGCTGGTTTTGCTGTTTACTTCGCAAAATATAAACTGTTCGATTTGTGTAGAGAGATGGTCAAATGTAGTGAGCTCGGCGTTCGCTGCCGTCTCCTCATTTAACAGAAATGAAAATATACTAAAGCCTAGATTACACCTTAAGCAATTTACCTATAAAAAGCATGTGCCCATTTCCTGCTATATATCTGCATTTGAAGACATTAATTGTTTTTGATTTGGCATGATTGCGTTTTGATGCAAAAAGATCAATATTTTCTTCATTTAGGCAGCATCATTTTTGGATAATTAAATATCTGGCTGCGTACTTGGGTACTACACGACATGGTCACGAGCGCTACGGCCCTTCTTCCCCTCCTTGCCCAAGGTTTCGTTGGCACCGAGCGCCTGCGGTCTGTGCGGGGCGAGTTAGGTCCGAGCGAGCTGTGTCAGCACCGGCGCTGGTGCCGGCGTTTCTGGGGTGCGCGGTGCTGCGGGCATCTCCGCCTGGGGTGC
>NW_009608176.1:0-354 GCF_000690535.1 Cariama cristata
AAGCGTGAACCGCGCTGCTGAGGGGAGCGTGCGGCAGCGCTTCCCGCCCGGGTGAGAATCCTGCCTTGCGAGAAGGCTGTGCACTTGCCAAGGGCCAGGCAAACTCTTTTCATCGTGGTTCCCACTAACTACTCAAAAATGTGTCTCGCCAGCCCTGTGGGCACAGCCCTTCCCTGCAGGTGCTGGCACCACGCTGTCTGCCACCGTCAGTTGCCTACACCTTGGCAGCAGTGACCCCACAAGTGCCTGGCACTTAATAACTCCCCAAAAGCACCAGGTAAAGGGGGGATGAAGCTATTCGCTGGCAGCTGCCCCTGAGAGAAGGCGGACACTAATATAGAGGCAGTTGCCCTC
>NW_009608176.1:364-13628 GCF_000690535.1 Cariama cristata
ACTGCTGCCCGGGCGTGCGAGACCGACAGGCACAGCTCGCTGGGAGCCCGGCGATGCCACCGCACCTGCACACCAAGACCCGGCCCATGCATTAAATAGGGGACAAAGCCTGAACAAATGTGAGCTCCCCAAGCAGGGCAGAGGCCCCGATCCACCACACAGGTGGGCATCTTCCTCTGGGACAGGCCAGGGGAAACTCCAGTTTCTCCTGCTTTCTCTCCAGCTGGTGCTAGCTATGGGCTGGAGTTTTCACTTGGGGTGAGTGTAAAGAGCCCCCTGTGGCACACGGCTGAGGGTCTGCCCATGACCCTGCTCCTCACGGTCCTGCAGCCCTGAGAACTGGCCTCCAGCACAAAGGCTTTTATGAGAATACTTTCATTCTGGTTTCATCGCCAGCACCAGGCAGGCTTGTCCAATGCCGCCTGGGAATTAATGTGGAATGGCTGCCGTGACCCTGGGCCTGCTGCCGTCCCCAGGGCCCTGGAGAGCACATGGAAACCCCCCCAGCCCTGACTGGGGACTCCACACCTGCCCCAGGGAGCTGGCTGGGTACAGGGACTGGGGACAGGCTCCTACAGCAAGCAGGGATCCTTCCTCCCAACATGCCCATGCAGCACCCCACACCATCAGGGAACTGACGCAATGCAAATAACAGCAGCCTGAGTCATCCTGCACCGACCTGGCTCCTGCACGGTGTTTGAGGTGGGACAGGCCCACACTTCTTAGAAATACCAAAATAAATCAGGTCCTGCAAGTGAGCCACCCCTGGGTCCCTGCTGCAGCAAAACCCCAGCCCAAACTGGCCACCCCCTCTCCCGCAGGAATCACAGCAGCATCGGCACAGAGCCCTCGGGAGCACCCGCGGTGCCAGACGGCAGCTCCGCAGCGATGGGGCAAGGTCCCGGCCCTGCTGCAGCCACAGCTCAGCTCTCCTGAGAGAATCCACCAGGCTGTGCTGGAAATCCCCCACCAGCCCCCTCTGACAGCGGCCCAGCAGCTCTGCCCTGGACAGAGTCTAGGAGGTGGAGGGTGAAATCAAGCAGCATTAGCGACATTCACACTGGCTCTTCCTCCCCACCGGAGCAGCCCCCCGACACTCTCGCCACTCCACCTCCGAGGGATGTGGAAACCTTTCCCCGGGGCCAACTCCCCATGCAAATCCTCCTGACCTATTGCTCAACCAGATGCTGTATTAACTCCAAAACATTTTGCAACGCAGGCCTTCAGGGGCATGGGGGAGGCATGCCGGGCCACGGGGAAGCTCAGGGCTGCGTGTCGCTCATGGCCCGCGGCTTCGCCAGGAGGGCTGAGCTGGCTGCTGCTCCCCCAGTCGCTGAGGCAAGGGGGTTAGCTTTGCTCGGGGCTGTCTGCTCAAGGAGAAACCAAGCACTTCTGCTGCCCTGGTGCAACTCCTTAAGAGAAAAACTTTCCGCAGGCAAACCTTGGCCTTAGGGAACGCAGGGGTGTTCAGGGCCTAAACCCCAAGGCACCAAGGAAAGCTGGTGACAGGCGAACTGAAAAATGTGCGGCTGGAGGGCGAGCACTGACAGGTACCTGCGCCGGCCATCCCCAGCGCACCACCAGCCTCCCTGCCTCTGCCTGCTTTCCTTGCCCCTGGCAGGACCCAGACCCTCTCCCCCGTCACACCTTTCTGTGCACTTCGGTGCAACGTTTACTCTGCAGTTACTCGCTTCCTGCATTTCTGTCTTACAGCAAGACCGTACCCCTAACCGCCTCCGAAACAGAGCGTAGAGCTGCTGCTGTGCTCAGGGCACCTCTTCCTATCTGCAGGGAGAGAAACAGCCCCGCAACGTCAGGGTTGGGTGAAAACAGCGGTTTGATACTGAACCTGCTTCCTTGTAAGGTGGCCTGCCCCAGACGAGTGGCATCGTCACACCCCCACGTGATGCCACACACGCGTGTGTTTCCATCACACAGCAGCCCCTTTCCCACGGCCTCTACAGGAGCCTGGGGTCAGACTCCTGCCTCTGGAAATGCCTTAAAATGTAAGAGTTGAGCTAGCCACATCCTGGAAATCCCCTGATGGGAGGGAACCAGAGTTGTTCAAACAAGGGTTCAGCGAGCGAGAAGGGCACAGGGCAGCTGGCGCTGGGGAGAGGCGAGCAAACCCTGGAGAGCAGGCTGGGCCCCCGCAGACACAGCGCGCCTGGTCCCCCCGGGCTGGGAGCGGGGGGCTGCGTCTGCTGCCCAGGGCCCTTCCTCGGTCACTGCCCAGCACAGGGGAAAGAGAAAGGAGAATCCGGCAGGCTCTACCCTGACCTCTGCCACAGCACAGCTTCCCCTTTCTTCCTTCCCTCTTTTGAGTATCGATTTAAAAAAAAAAAAAATCCCAAACAAAAAACAAACCAAAGTCAAGACATCCTGCAGCACTGGCTTCTGAAGGAGGGCTCTTTTGCTGCCTGTTCACCCTTTCATTGTGCAGTGGATGATATTTATTACCTTTTCAATCTATTTCTAGCACAGCTAGGAAGGCAAAGAGGAGACTTCTCGTTCTCTGCCCCCAGAACACACTGGTAGACCACTCAGTTCCTCTTTACAAGCACCCTCAACTCAGCTTCCTCAGTTTCACATCAGAAGTTTTTCCTACCCCAACCCACCCTCCTCGGTTCCTTTTACACTACCTTGCACTTTTGGGGAGGGCGCAGCCACAGCAATCCCCTCACGCTGCAAGCAGGCACCTGGCTCGAGCAGGAACCAACACAGATGACAGGTGAGAATGACTCGGCCACTGCTGGAGGGTGAAGTATGGCACGCGTGATTTGGAAGGAAAGAGCTAGCCCCACTGTCGAACAGAAATAGCCTCGGGGCATCTCAGCAATTCTTCTCCTTCCTGTGGTTGTGCCCTGACGCTTCTCAGGAGCCTTCCGCACCCCATTCTCCAAGCTCAGCCTGGGAGCTCCCCCTTTCAAAGAGAACAGCAGCAATTCCTCACCCTGTTGGGGTAGGAGAAGCTGCTCAGAGAGGAGCCAGCCTCCTGCGAGGCTCAGCACGAGGCTTTACCAACTGCACAAGGCCGACAGGATGAAGGCAGGGCAACCCCAACTGAAGTACAGGAAACTTTCAACAGGGTGCCCATATGTGACCTCCTTAACTTTAATAGATCAGTAAGCCGACAAGAAGATCTAACCTATTTTAGATGGATAAGAAACACAATGCAAACGCACAACAGTCATGACAGGTCCTCCCTGCTGATGTGCCTCGAGGAAGCGGTAAGCCACAGGATGCGTCTTGAAAATTCCACAATAACAGCACAATGAAGAGCATGCCGGAGTGTAGCAGCCTGCAGTGTGCAGGTAGGCAGCTGCTGACTCAGCGCAGACGACTGTGCACGGGGAAAAAAAAAAAAAACATACAGCAGTGACAGTTCTGATCAGCGTTCTCCATGTTTCCCAAGTTCCTGAGCACTACGGTGAACAGGCCCACCGGGATGCCTGGCACACGAGAAACCAGTACTTACATTCGAACACACAGGATGCTCCAGGGGCACGAGGCGCAGGTTCACTCACACAGAAGCTTTGTGTGAGAGAATGAGAGAATTCAGAGAAACAGCAGCTGGATTTCAGCTAGGTTTTCTGGGTGGCATGGCAGCAGTCTGTAGGAGTAATTTTTATCCAATCTGTTAGAGACTGACCCTCCCAAATTGCTCCATGTGCCACCGGGACTGTCACTGCAATAGAAAAGGGTCATTAACATCATAACCAAACTAAGCTGCCACCAGCTCTTCCTTTCCTCGTTATGGTAATGAACCTCTGTGCTTCTGCATCGATTCCTTTAGTTGTATTGGTCCAGCTTTGACAGAAGTAAAAATAAATCTTTCCCCCCCACCCAGCTACACATCCTGCAAAGCTAAAATTACCTATTAAGGGATTATACAGGAAGACCAGCCTTAAAATCCTACAGCATTTTTCAACTACAGACCCTGCTACAAACAGCGGAAAAGTCTTCATCTGGTTAACAGGTCTGATCAAATCTATGACGCATCACTTAATCCCTTCCCCACCAAGGCCCTCGCCATCATACATGTACAGAGCCACATGAGCTTACTGTCACTTCAGAAAACATCCTCAGGAAGGTTCCTCTCCCACAGCCAATAAATGACCTTTCAGACGGCCAGGTTTCAGACTTGTTTTTTTGAAACAAAGCACTACCTCCAGGAGCACTCACCTTCCTTGTTTTTGATTACCTAGAAACAGCTATTGCCCTGTAAATTAACTGTTCTTAAATTAAGAACATCAATTTGAATAAAACCCATAAAGTTATTTAACAAGTCAGACAAAAACATGCTGTACTGCAGTATAGCAGGTGGTAGGGGAAGATTCTTATACAGAAACGTGAGTATTGATATTCCTACTGCATTTCCTTCCCAGTTTGTAACAAAGCTTTAGAGCAAGGTCTTGACATGTTACAGTTTGCATATTATCATATTTATCATGCTCAACATCTGACACAGATGTGCTATATAACTGGATAAAATACATATTTATTTCCAGACTGTACTGCAGAACTGCCCATTAAAACTGAAGCACAGCTCACACTATTTATTCAAAAATAATTAGGAATGTACTATTTTTTAGCACCCAAGACATAAAACGCTGCGGTTCTCACACCGCAGTTAGAGCCACATGCCAGCACACTGCTGCCTCATTGCACCTCGACTGCCAGCGCGTCCCCTGTGCAGTGAGCTAACTTCAGCAGTGCTGAATAAACAGCAAACACTGGACATGCTATTATCTGCTACAGCAATTTGGAGGAATTTGATTTTTTGGACCTGTCACACTGCATTAATTAACAGGCCTGTCAATACCCAGCCATCAGACTGTCGCTGCCATTAGACTGTGTACAGAGATCTAAGATTGTCAGAGGAACCCCAGGGAGGAAGGATAATTTCTCTGACTTTCCTGGAAAGCTAGCCAAAGTGTTGAATGGTCTTCCAAAAAGCCACCAGAGACCAAACAATTCAACTCAGCAGTTTTTTATTTATATAACACAAGTTCTTACTTTGCCATGGCTTTCACATGGCTGCCTCCATTCAGTACATAAACTATATACTGCATAATGATACAGAAAGTTCAGTAAAATGTCAGCTTGTGAGTATAAAATGTTAATCTTCAGATTGCAAGAGAGGAAGCGTATATCAGCATTCCACCAGAAAAACAACAAACACCACGCCAAGTAACACAATGGCTGAGTTGAGAATAGTACTAATTAAAAACAGCATCAAGCAGCAAGTTGCTGGACAATAACATTAAAAACCATTTTTCCTGTAATTTACAAATATGCAAAGTATCAGGTTACTTAAAATTAAGAAGCATTTTGCTTACTAACGTGAAACATTACTAATTTGTAATGTATCATAATTAACCAGGTATACAGGTTTCTGTGTCCCTGTGGTTTCTACGGCACATGGTGCCAGTCTGGGTAGGTCACTCCTTGGACAGTCAGAGGGAAGAACAGTAATAGACAAAACCATTCCTGAAGAAGGTTCTCAGAAACAGCTGTGTTCCACTCTCCCCTTCATAATTTGCCACTCAAGGATCTTGGTTTAACCACAAGATGGACATATTTAAAAAACATAACAAAACACACAGATACAATGTGTATCAACAAATCAACTGCTTCTGGCCTGCAAGTGCAAGAAACATCTTTGCGTTCTAAGCACAATGAAATTCCAGGACCAGAACCAATTACTACAGCAATTGGTTTTGCATATTTAAAATCTGTTACAGTATCTACAGTAAAAAAACCTCTTACAGAGTAAGAGGGGATGAAAGGGGAACAGTCTTAGCAAGTAAGTCTTATTCTACATTTTGGATGCTGCTATAGTTGAACAAAAATGAAGGAGACAGGAAAACATTAGTAAGAAGGAAGATGAAGCAACAGTTTTACAGAGAAAAATACTAAGGAATCCTCAGGAACAGTACTGGCAGAAGTCCAGACATGACTACAGCTGTTTTACCAAATGCTCAAAACTATTGCTGTCTGAAGACAAAAGGCACAACATTGTAAATTCTCCTTGTCAGTGCTGTACAGAGATAGCCTATGACAGGTTACCAGGCAAGGCCAATGTTTTAGAGCAGCATCAACAGCGTGGTCATCCATGCGTTCTGACAACTGCATTTTTCAGCAAATGCCGAACACACAACTTGCATGCAGCTTTGGAGCAGTGTCAGGCCTCTCATCCTGAGAAAGGATTGCACTCCTAGCTCCTCTTATTTCTGGGAGCTGAGCAGCTTGCTAAGCACTTGTGGTACATATTGGGAGAACTACCTCATCTCGTGAAGGTAAGCTTAAGTGGGAAGCGTATGGAAAGCATCATTAAAGAAGTGCATCAATAAAACCAAATTAAAGTCAGCTAAACCTAGTTTCATACCAGATTTATAATGCAACATTTTCCACAGATCTGCATGGTAGGATTTAGTAAAGAGGCTTAGTTAAGAGCTAAGAACAGCCTTGACAATGCATTTCAGTCTTCACAAATTAGCCTCACGCCACTGCAAAGGTAGTACCCCCTTATCTTTCACAAGTGGTGTCCCCCCCCCCACCCCGAAAGTCCTCCCTCCACATGCCTGACAACACACTGAGCTGAAGCTGATGGGAGGAGTAAGATCATGTTCAGTTCTAAACAACTGCAGGAATTTAGGGTGTGCCTGAGTCACCATGCAACCCCAAAGGAAAAACCCTGCTCTGAAGCTGCAGTCTCTTCTCCTGTTCGGCACCCAGAGCCTCTTCAACAGGCTCTGGGGAAGATGGGACCCTAGGGTGCTCTCACTTCTCCAAAAGGGGCACACTGTCAGGTCTGGACTGGAATTTGCTGTGAGCATACCACATCTGCTATCCAGCCTCCAACTGGAGCCTGGTACTTCCAAGGAATAAGGAGAAGCCCTCAGAAGGCACCTATGGCAGCTACAGAGTGCAGACACTGCCCCTTGGGCTTTTCACATGTCTGGTTACCCTCGGCATCTGCCTCATATACCTGGGTTCTGAGACTTGTAGGTTAGTATCTCTGCAGCTAGTCTTTGGGGATCCAGAAGCCGAGGGAAACGGCTCATGACAGCATCGACTAAATGGGGATGGAATATGCCACACAGCTTGACATGCACATTGGCCCGCTCCTCTGCAAACTGGTCAGAGACAGGCCACTGGCAGGAGTCCCCATATGCTGGCCCTGGGGCTCTCTGTACTGAACGAGGATCTCTCACACTGGTAGATCTCACCTGAGGAGGCGGCATCTGGTACGGTTCAGACCAGTACTCACGAGAATGGGGCGGAGGAGCATTATACTCATTGGGCAGACTGTATTGCCCAGCATTAGCTGGGTGTACAGGTACTCCATAGCCTGAGAAAGAGTGAGGTGGTCCTGAGTGAGATATCTCAGAGCTATACTGCAAGAAGCTAGCACCAGAGGAAGATGATTTATGGGAACCATGCTTGTAAGAGACCAGACCATTTTGCTCTAAGCTGGGAGAATGCGAGTAGACAGGTCTCTGCCTACCGCAGGTGCAGACTGCCACCTGATCAGCATGGGAATGATCACAGTGACTGGTAGATCTGTAAGGCCACATGTCAGACAGTTGGTTCTCCAGAGACCCAATGCCCGAGTCAAGATGCTCCTGAGAGATGTAAGACAGAGAGTCCATATGAGGCTGCTGGTACCTGTCAGAGGACCTGTGGCTCCCACTATTAGGAGGGACACTGCCTGACACACAGCCTTTGATCTGAAGCAGAACATCGCTGGGCTTTGCTTTGTGGGTCAAGCCTTTCCTCTCTGCAGAGACCTTCTGCAAAGAGCTTTTATCACCCTCTGTGGGCACAGAGCACAAGAGCTCTGCCTGGGAACCTCTTTTGCCCTTTTTCTCCTCCTTGGCACTGGTACTTCTTGTAGGAGACAACCTTGCATTGGCTCGGAGTTCATCAGCTAATGAGCGCTGGGGCTGATTGATCCTTTCAGGGTGGTAGAATTTACACTTAATTCCATAAGTGCATTTCTTCCCTGCAAGGAAAGGCAGAGCATGGAATGAGCATGGAATGACCAGCTGAATTTTACTAAATGTATGAGTTGCACTTGCACAGACACCTCAGTCTTCATGTTTAGAAGGCAGGTCTTACCATAAGGGCACTGTTGTTTCTTGTGTTCTGGCACCACAGGTTTCTTTCTCAGAAAGTTATCCAGGCTGGGGCCGTGTCGCCCTAAGGGATCATCTGGAGGCATAAACCTAAAGAAAAATAAATCTGTTAGGAGCAGTTCACTTCCTTGGGTCAGGGTTTCATTTCTTCTCGAAGCCTCCCGTTTCATTGATGTTTAAAAGCTATCTGAGCCCTAGAAAGCTTTCCCATTTCATTGCAGAGATAACCCTCCTGTCACTTGGTAAAGACCAGCATGAAATGCTTCACTTCAGGCACAGGAGGTTTTGTGCTCTGTTGCTGACCAGAGCCGGCAGTTGCTGCTGGGCCTGCTAATGATTGTCCTGTGAGGAAATCAAGCCTCGGAGCTTTCCTAGGAACTCCACCACAGCAGAGCTCCTAGCTCCAAACCACGAGCCACTATGGAGACGACTCCAATTCCTTATGCCTTTGTACCTCACCACAGTTGGGCAGTTCTTCCCACCATACTTCCTTCTACCAAAAAAAGGTATCTCTACAGCATAACTTTTTTTCTATTCTGTACCAGCATTTTGTTCTTTTCATGTTTTAATGAAGCAACAGCAAGTGACACAAGACAGTATGCTCACACAGAACTTTTTTAAAGGCAAAGGAAGAATGGGAACATACTTGTCATTAACAAAGGAATACATCAGCAGACGCTCCTCAATGAATTTCTTCCACTCAGGACGCTCGTTCTGCAGGTCCCGATAAGTATCATTAGAAACCACAATGCCATCAGACTCATGTGCCAGTTTCACAATGAATCGATCATCATAACAGACAACGCGCTTGCCTCCAACCCGCCTGGAAGGAGTGAAGACCAGAATTTTCTTCTTTTCAAGGTCACGGAGAATGTACTGGTCTAGAACAAACACAACCGTGAACACACTTACAAAGCCCAAAGGCCTTCACACAGATAAAGTAACATTATAAATAAATGACAAAATTCATATAAAGTCATTTCACCTCTCCACAACCCAGCCTGTATTCTCATCTCTTGTGTTATACCATCCATCAGGCTGTCAGAGGTGGATTCCTAGGCCCGGTGCCTGCACGGCACCCAAGAACACTCAGAGCACACCACAGAGGCTGCTGTAAAACAGCAAGTCCCATCCACATAATCCTTGGCATGCAAAGTGTAATATTTAAGACTGGCAGGCTGGTATCTTTTGTAGTGCCATACTACATGCTTAGAATTCTGAGTGGAGTTACTTACAAGTCTCAGCTGTTTGCAAGTTCAGAGCAAACTCCCATCAATTTGATTAATTCTTACTAAACTCACATCACGCTTTAACTTTTAGCATGTAGAAATTCTGTACAGTTTAAGTGTTAAATATGTTACAGTCAAATACTTAGCATGAAGATTTGTCCCTGAAAGAGGAAAAAATTCAAGTAATAAAAGACAAGTCAGGAAGCAGAGTAGTATTACATTTTTTGTTCTCTGAATTATTCCAGCTGACCCAGGCAAGAACTTGCTTAGGGGAAAAGTTAATGACTAATTCTCACTGGTCAGCTCAGCTTACTGGATCTCCTACTACTCAGATCTTCCATTCATAAGTTAATTACTAACCAGAACTTCGCAAGCTCATTCAGTGACAAAGTAGTAAGCCTGAAAAGCTGCTTTTGGTTTTCATATTTCCACACCTGTTATAAGTACATCTGGTCGTGGCTGCTCTTTCCTCCAAGATGGCACAAAGACTGTAATATCCTTGTGTCCCCTGTCCCAAAACCACTGGACAGCCAGAAGGATACCTCGGCAGGAGAACACTTCTTTATTTCCATGGCTGCATCAAAGAAGAAAATTGGGGATTTCAATATTCAGATTATGTACAGACTAGTCAGGCAACACACTAAGCAAATGGATCCAGCAATTCTGACAACCTTTAGCAAAGAAGCGTTAAGAGTAGCACAGTCAGTAATCGTTGCTCATCTTGTGTAAATAGCATCACTAAGATCCTCACAGAATTACTGATCCTGTCAGCATCTCAGTATATCAATACATACCCAAATCCTCACTGGAAGGGAGAAAGCAGCTGTAACTGTAGCAGCTGCTCTGAAACAGAGTCTTTGCTTCAACTGTGGACTCTAGATCTTTATTTTTAGCCCTGAGTACAATGTGATCTTGAACACCCTTTGTCCTACTCTGCCAGCTAATGCCAGTGGCTAACCTCTGCCAGTGTAAACCATACCCTCACTAAGTGTTTTGCTTGTAAAGTTATCAAAACAACTTAAGAAAAACAAGACATTTTATGCACTCTTATCTCAAGGATATCAGCACTGAGGAAAGATGCTGCTTCATTATACTATGGCCCAAAAAGTCAGTTACAAATGCGCTATTTGCACGAAATAGCGACACGTCCTGTTAACAGGTTCAGTGCTGAATGTCTTAACAGCACTTGGCAGTTTGATCTCAAAGTTTGACAACAGTGTCAGAAGCCACGTACCGATGCAAAAAGCTGCTTCGTTATTTATTAGGTCATATCAGTAAGTTTCCAGAACTTCTAAGAGGAAACTACCACTCCTGTTTTTACAAGTGCCAGTACTTACAGCGTAATCAGCTCTTCTGTTGATAATGGTTCTGGCAAGCTTTCAACGTTTCTGTGTTACAGTCTGATTTGTCATTCTTGGGATCTAATAGCCTGCATTTCATGATGACACCCTGGTAAGATGCACTATACTGATGGCAAGTGGTCTCATAATTCAGTAAGATTTTCCCTACCTGGGCACTACGTCTGCCTCAAGTCTTACTCTTCCCATCTACACTTGCATGACATTTCAACTCCCACCACCACTTAGCATGCCAGTGAACTCCTCCATGAAGTAATTCATAGAGTTCACATCCCAGCAGAGGCATTGCTAAGAAGCACTATTACTGTACCACCACTAGAAAGAAACTTTACTTCTCTTCCTGTCCTCACACTTCTCTGAAACTATTAAGAAAACTGAGGAGTTGTACCAAAATACTTATTCTAAAAGAACTATACATTTAGCAACAAAACTAACACCTGAAGAGACACCTAATGTATCTTTATGAAGAACCCCAAATTACAGAAAGGCTGCCATTAACAATCAGAAGAAAGAGGCTCTAAAAATCTTCTCCAATGTCAGACTGGTTTTGCTATAGATAGCCAGACACGGGTTACTATAATTTTTTAGAGATAAATGCAAAAAGCAGAGATTTTCTTTTGAGTCCCTGCTACCAATCTCAATTCTACAGAAGGTAGCTAATTGGGCTGATCTGATTTGGCAGCAGCCAAGAAAAAATTCCCTTAGAAGGAAGTAAAAACTAATTTCCACTATGATTTGCATATGTTTGTCAAGAGTTTTTCAGGGAGGCCGCTGTACACACTGCAAATGAATCAGCAGGGAACATCACACCATCAATACAGGAAGTTTCAGAATGGAATTCCCCTTCTAGCAGATTGCTTAAAAAAGCCAGACTGCTTTTTTCATGTCAAACTCCATCCTACCAGCAGCATTATTACTGCCTGGCCTGCCCTGAGTCACATTTGCTGTGATCTGTCCTGCACTTTTTGGGATAACTTTAATTAGTAAGAGTCTTCTCATTCAAAAACCACAACCAATTCTGTTGTTTAAGCCTGAGCACTTATCTAAGGTAAACTTCACTGCAAAAGTCCTACTTGGTCTCACAATGGGCCATTTTCCTCAAGTGACTGCACAGCTGCTGGAGAGCCACAGGAATAGGACCGTGCTCTCTTCCAGACACCCAAGTCACATCTTTTACTCTCCAGCCACACTCGATTGCCATCAGAATTTCTTATTTGCCCAGGGACTGTCAGGCTCTGTTCGTTGGTTGCACAGCAGACTGTATCCCATCTTTTCTCAGTCCTGTTCTCAGTACTGTCAACCACTGCTTAGAGAAAGCCACACCTACAAACAAATCTCCACTCAGCACTTTCACCTTAGACAAAATCTACAGTAACGCACACAGCAGCTCTGCGTGCACCCAGGTTTATTTTTCATAAAAAAGTCTGTGTACACAGACATACACTACAAGACCTTTTAAGCTAAAACGCAGTGAAAGAGGCTTGCTTTTGAACTGCAATGACAGGCTCCAATTCAGAAGCCTGGTGCATGAAATTAACGGAACCCAGACCCCTCTGTGTAGGGGTGGGGAGCACAGCACCAGGGGTTGGAGTGGGCGCAGGCAACACTAGCCATCATGGGCAACGAAAGCCAAGGCGAAAGTAGGGACATCAAGCCAACAAATATCCAGCCCAGAGATTCTGAGTGCTCCATGGATATTAGGGCTCCTGCACTCCCAAGTTACTGCTGTGACCCAAGCAGCTTCGCAGGCTGCCTCTGGTTGCGGTGCCCGACAGGACCTGCGCCATCAGCACCAGAACACCTGAGATGCTGAGGATGAGCCACAGCCCTGCCTTGGTGACACGATAGGCTGGAGTGCTCCTTCGACACCTCATCCATTCTCTACACCGTACAGAAATTCAACCAGAACACAAGAGTCACAATTTGGAGACTGGTCTCCAGTGCAGGAGACAGCCCCATGTTACAAAGCCTTCCCCAATTAACCCTGTAATTATCTATTGAGCAACTTCCTGCTACAGAAACTTACATAAAGCCATTAGGTAAGAGGACAATGTTATCTCCAGTTATCCTTCTCATAAGCTAGACCACAGAAGGAAACGTCTTTATTTCCCAGGAAGCAGGGCTGCTCTCGCCAGAACTCTGTGACCACTGGTTATGGGCTGGCAGAGACCACGAGCAAGAGAGGCCATCAAGGCAGACCGCGCCTGCAAACGTGATGCTCGTCCTCGTGAGAGCTATGCATACTGGTGAGGTGCCCTGGAAAAATCCCCAGCCGCTACCAGAGCATCCAGGGGTAGCTGTTTTCAGTGAGAAACCCAGATCTTTTCAGACGCCAAGCTCTTAGTGCTCAGCACACCTCATAGCCAGAGGTCACGCAAAACCACCGCCTCACCAGGCCACCACAACAAGCACCCAGAGTGCCCACCCAGAAACCCCAAACGCACCTCATAGCCACATTGCTGCCGTCGATGACGATGGGCTTCAGGTTCTCGCTCTCCGCCTCCTCCGGGGCCGGTGCGGGGCTCTTGTTCGC
>NW_009608177.1:0-7579 GCF_000690535.1 Cariama cristata
GTTCCTGCCCGCCCTGCTGAGGGGGCCTGGTTCGGTCTTCGCTTGCTGGGGCCTTGGGGGAACCCTTACTGGGGGGACTGGGCCAGGTTCCTCTGACTGCGAGCCCGTAGGGGGTCTGGCCCCCCCTCGCTGGGGGCTTTGGGGACACCTGATGAGGGGGCCGGGAGCGCTTCTCATCCCTGGGGCCCTCTTTGTACAGAGAGGGGTGTGGGCTGTCCTCATCCCCTCATTGAGGGTTTTAGGGTGCCTCTTTTTACAGGGAGCTGTGGGCCAGCGTCTTCCTCCCTGAGGGCTTCGGGGGGCCCCTCTGGGAGTGGAGGGACACAGTCCCCATCTCCTTGAAGGAGAGGCACTCGGTTTTTTACGGGGTTCTTTAGGGGATTCCCTTCTTCGTGGGGTGTGTGGAGAGATTGAGGGTCACAGCCTGAGAAAAAAGCCCCTCTGGGGGTGGGACCCCCTCCCTTGGAGGGTGAATCTGGGGTCCCCTTC
The DNA here is from genome assembly GCF_000690535.1 of Cariama cristata. Classification (NCBI taxonomy): domain Eukaryota; kingdom Metazoa; phylum Chordata; class Aves; order Cariamiformes; family Cariamidae; genus Cariama; species Cariama cristata. Next base: position 490 of record NW_009608177.1, read on the forward strand.
ACCACCTCATCCCTGGTTTTGGGGGTGTCCCTTGGATGGCAGAGCAGGAAGGGCTGACAGGCAGCAGAAATATCTGTAGGAGCCACGTCCATGGATCTGCCTCACCGGCCGGGAAGAAGTTGGTGGAAGGGGGTGGCCACGGTGTGGAATTTGCCTGGGGAGGCACTGAGCTCCTGGAGAAACGCTGTTCCCGGGAGAAATCCCTGGTAAGGAGGGGAAGTAGGTTAGGAGATGTGAAGGGAGGTGGCTGGAAGGAAGGGGGAGCTCACCCTGAGAAAGTCTGCAGTGGGGAGAGCAGGGGAAGGGCCGGTGGCTGGCAGAAACTGGTACTGGGCTGGGTGAGCTGACGGGGCCCGGGATGAGGTGTGCGAGGGTGCAAACCCTGCTCCGTTGAGTGGGACCCTCGGTCTTCAACGCGGAGACCCTCCTGGGGAGGGTAGGGGGTCCTCTCTGGAGCTGGTGGCCTGTCCTTTCCCCTGGCAGCCGTGCAGCTTTGCAGGAGGCAGCAGAGATGGAAACGCACGCTCAGGGATGGGACCAGCTGCTTCGTTTTTTCCTTCCTCTCGGGACGTCGGGTTGTCCGGTGCTGTGTGGTAGCTGTTTCTTGACAGCAAGACTTGTAATGTGAGCCTGAACACATCTTCCCGTGGGAATGCTTCAGCTGTGTTGAAACTGATCTTCTCCCCCCCCCTCCCCCAAAAAAGAAACCCCTTAAACTTTGAGCCCGTGTTTGTGGACTGACATCGGTTAAATCTCTTTGAGGGCTTTCTGTAGCCTCAGCCTGTCGAGGTGTATTTTTCTTAGCGTATTTGCCTTCGTCTTGTGGTTCTTGGGGTTGGTTCTGCCCATGCTGAGCTGCGCGATACCTCCTGATCCTTACATATTTGTACTTCATGCTGAGTTGGTTAAGTTCAATTACTTATTAATTACAGGGATTTCATAGCAAAAAAGCTGCCAGTCTTTGCAGGCTGCAGTGTGTGAAGGACAACAGCATGTGTTTGGGCCCAGCAGAGAAGATCTGTTCTGACTAGCCCGTGGCTAGAGAGCTGGCCGTGCCCTGCAGAAAGCTTGCTGTTGGGATTTGGCTCTCTCCCGTGTGACCCAAATACTTTACGCTTTGATTTTTTTATTTTTTTTTTCTGTGCAGAAGAACTGTTCAGGGGGTGACTTCTGCACCTGGAGGATCTATTTGAGAGAACAGCATTTATTCACCAAGGGGAAATACTTTGTATGCGTTGCAAGGTGCCGAGCTGAAATTCTGCCTTGTGCCCGCTGTGGGGAAACACTTAAAATGCCAGGTTTGAAATCAGAGGTAGGTTTTGAGGCCGGGGCTGGAGTCGGGGTTCTGTCCCCGGTGTCTCGTCCAGTGCGAGGCGAGGGCCCGACCTTTAGTCTGTCGTCAAACCACACAGTGGTGTTTGAAAGAATTAAGAGCTGCAGATAACGGTGGTTAACGAGGGGGCACGAGGGGTGTTTGCTCGTCACTCTCTGGACCCCTGGCCTCCCCCTTCTGCGGGGTGGGGAGCAACTGTGGCTGGAAGGACGGGGGATTTCCTCTTGCTTTATCTGCCGCTTCTCATCTCCCAGGAGAAGTCGCTTTTAATTTGCCCGTGTATCTTCTTGTAGCGCTGCCAGATTGGCTCTCACTCTTTTCCAGCGTCGGCTATCGCTTTTGTTAACCTGGCTGCATAAATCGGCCCGGAAAATATTACGTGGTACCAGCCACGTTTTGGCGGCATGAGGTCCCCATGCCTCCGCACGCTCTGCCAAGAGGACGCTCATTCTCCCTGGGTCTATTAAAATCCGACTCCTGCAAGTAAATCTTAGTACGGTTGTGAGTTGGAGTAGAAAACAATAAAACAAGACTCCAAAAATAGCTCTGATTTCCCTTCCTTTCCACAGCAGCACCCTGCGCACAATGGTGGGGGTGGGGTTCCCTGGGAGGCACGGGGCCCATCCGCCGCCACAGCCGCTTCCCCGGCACAGCGATCCTGGCTCCGGCACCCGGTTCATCTGCCCGCAGGACCCACGATGGGTTTGGCCGTCGTGGTGAGTTCGCCGTAAAGCCGAGCTACGGATCCGGAGCTGGGCGGTGGGGCTTTGAGAGGAAATGCTGGCTGCTCGGCGTCTTTGCGGATCTCGTGTCGTGTTGGAGCGCTGAAAGCACGTGCAGGTTAGGTGTTCTGCGAACAGGCTCTTTATTTCCAAGCGGGACTTTGTTTCCACCTCCTGCAACTCAGAGCAAACTGGCCTGGGAGAGAGTTGTTTTGGAGCAAGAGCCTGAAAGAGGAGATTCTTCCACGACATGGCCTCGATGGAGTTACTGAGGCCGTTGCTGCAGAGTGACGGGGTATTTAGCACACAGTAACTTGTCTGTGGGGTCTGTCGCCCCACGTCTCTTCCCCAGCCCACCTGGGATGTGCGTGGTGCCGAAAGACCCAGAGAACTCCCCTCCACTCGTGGCTGAGGGCTCCGGCTGCAGTAACGGGAGCGTGGTTTTCTTCTGCAAGGTGGAGCATGACCTGCTGCCCGGTCCTCGTCCAAAACCAAAGGGTGTTTCGAGTGGTGTCCGCAGGATTTATTTAGGGTCCTGTGCCCACTGCAAAGTCCTTTCTTGCCATCCTTCACGGCATCACGCTCCCGTATCGAGCATCTAGCTCAGACCTCTTGCTTTCGAAGGCTGGTTTTGCAACATAGCTGTGGCGTGCTCTCTAATCTTCTTAGCTGGTTGTGTGTTTGTGGGTGTTGAGGGCATTGGAGACAGACAATGAAAGCTAATTTAGTTCTTGATTATCACCCTGAATGACAATCATAACTAATCTTGACAGGGAAGAAAATCTCACTAGCGTTTGCTCTGTTTGCAGGGAAGCTCGCTCAAAAATAATTGAACAGATAAAGAAGGGATTTGTTCTCAATATTATGGAGCTGTGTGCGGCAGAAAACTGAGCCGATCGAGGTGTGATTACGAGGGTGGGGGGATACCGTACCCCACCAGACCAGAAAATTGGTCTCCATCAGTCGTTCCTGCACCAGAAAAAGGTCTGAAAGTCGCAGCACTGGCTGCTTTGAGGGAGGGTGTTGTACCCCTCGACACGGGTCTCGGTGGAATAACCCCCACCGGAGATGGCTCCTTCCTAACCCTCGCGGGGAGCAACTTGTGCCCGGTGTGCGGGGTAAAAGGCATTTGCCTCAGGAGATTAAACGCTTTATCTCCTCTTGGTCTAAAGTCTAATTTTTGTGTATTGGCTTGGGACGGAAAAAGCTTGGAAGGGTCCGGAGCAGTCTGTAAAAAGGAGGCGGCAGCTGCGTGCTCTGCTTATTCACAGCATTTTGCTGCTCGCACAAAAGGTGTGCTCCTAGAAAAATCACCTTACGAAGTGGTCAGCAGGCTTTACCTTAGCCAAAGCCTTTAAGGGTGTCTCTTTCCTTAACCTGAGAGAATTTGGGAAGCGGATGGAATCGGTGTTGGAAGCTTTATCTTACACACCTGGATGGTAAGAAGGTGGAAGACGCGGGGGGGGTGCGCGGCCCCCTCGCCGCTTCGGAGGTGGGTGGCCGTTGCGGTGGTGGTGGTGGTTGATGTTCTGCTGTGGTTGCAGCAGCGGGAACTCACAAAACATGTTGAGTTTGGCTTTCAGCCTGGCAAACCTAAAACTCCCCTAATCACCGGCTGATAGATGTCTTTCTTCCCCCCACCTCTTAAACACACCGGTCTTCCCGGTAGCGTTCCTGAATTCACCCCAACCTTTCTGGGCTCCGTCCCTCGCTTTCCTGCACTCGTTTTTGGAGCGTTTTACCGTGGGTCAGCATCCTTCCCCCTCCTATGAACAGGGCTGCTGAAGCGCAGGGAGGGGAGCGGATTCGCCTGGTTAAGGCTGCAGATTAGAACTGGGAATAATTCGGGTCTCCTGATTGCGCCTTTCAGCCTGTGCTCAATAAGGCTGGTGTTGGCTGTTTGAGTGAAAAACTGCAAATGTATCTTTTCTTTCTTGAGAGATAACAGCAGTGGGTAAATGAAGAACCCTCGTGTGCTGAGTTTTCCATTAAGCATACAATTAGATAAATGCAAGAGCCTTTTTATCTACCCTGGTTTAACACTTCTGCGATATATTTAAAGAGAACTCTGTGTGTGCCTAGGAATGGGCGCAATGACTGAAGCTGGAGAAATTTAAACCCGTTTCCGCCGCCCACAGTCTCTGCTCCTGCTTTGTTCGGCTCAAGATAACGAAGCAAATGGGTCAGTCCCCGTAGGCTCGGTGGAAATGGCTCCTGATGGGGACATGCCCGACATTGGTGCCCGGCGTGTTGCGGTGGCTTTCTTGGTACCCATTGTTTCCCTTCCCTGTTCGCCGGTCTGAGCACTGAGGACGCAGTGATGGACAAAATATAAGGCAGGGCGAGAGTCTCCTTTTGCTGGGATTCAAACCTGTGCTTGCCAAATGCGAGCTGCGGACCGAAACATCGTTGAGGGGCCCCGTGAACACCCGTACTCCAGGCTGCTGTGGGACTGGGATGCTGTTTCGAAGAGCTGGAGCGTGAAACCCTGCCGGGCTCTTCGCTGATGTCTCTGGGAGAGTGTCTCGTGACGGCGGTTTTCGGCGTGTGGTCTGCAGAGTCCTCGGGGGCTCGTTGACGTTGCTCAGAACTCTGCGAAAGAGCGTGGCTGGGAAACCAAAACTGCTGTCTTAGACTTGAACTTCGTCATCAGCAGCTTGAACTGAGCTGGAGGAGAATCTGGGTCTACAAAAGGAACAGATAAAAATCATTGCTTTGATATCGGTCGGAAAGGTTACACTTAAAAGTCCATCTCTGTGCTAGCACCGGGGCTTGCGGTCTAGCAGCCCTGTCCATCTCTGCGCTTCTCGGGGCGGTTTTGCTGATGGTTCAGGGAAGGAAAACCCAAGGAGGCCTTGACCTAGATCGTGTCTCCTATGGCGGGTGTAGAAGCTGATTGCTATTAACTGCTCCTGAGTTTCCAGGGTGGATTTGATACAGATTTGGTTTCTGAAATGTCAAAAGTGTTGTTCCTTTTTCGGCAAGACTAGTCGCTTTCCGCCTACTGAGTCAGTACTTGTTTGCTTTTCAGTAATATTTAGTTTTTAACCTTCTGAAACATTAACGTTCTTTGTCTTCTTTCAGGGTGTTTGAGAAACGTTAATTTGCAACGAAATCATTGCTCTCCTGATTGGAGCGGGTGGATGGCAGTCGCGCTGTTCGCCAGAGCAATGCCTGTAAATATGCACAGGGATGTTAAAACTTCTTTACAATGTTGTGAAAGAGGTCTGTGAAAACGGCAATTATCCCAACCTCCTTCGGGTCTCTCCCACATCAGAGAAATAGGAAAGATCACTGGAACTGCACTTGGTGTATTCCTGGGTTTTTTAAAATCTGTTTGGAATAATATTGGACAGGCTCTGGATTGCTTAGCTGTGAAAGAGGAAGGCTGGCTCCTCTTCTTTTGGGTGATGAGAAATGGGGGAATGCTGCTTCGGCCTCAACTGAGCATCCCTGGGAAGGTTCGGTTTGAGGAAGGCTTGTGCCAACGGCCACCTGAGGAGTTTGGGGACTGAGCAGTTTGGGGCTGGAGTGGGGCAAACACGCTGCCTGTCGGGGAAACTGTTTAGCTTGAATGGTCTCAGGTGTATCGAGCAACTGAGAAATTTAAGTCTTCTGAGATGAGCTGCAAGGAGCTGGGTCTGTGAGAGGTGCTGTGGATCGGTCGGGCGAATTCGTCGCTCCTCCGGGGAGTGGTGGAAGGGAGCCGGGACCGTCGCAGCGGCTGCCCCTTCGCAGACGCAGCCCCGGTGGTGTCCCGTGGAGCCGTTTTGGTGTTCGACGTCAGCTGGATTTGAGAAGGGAGAAGGATGGAGATGATGAAGTGCCTATTTCTGCAGCAGCTCCAGCAAGCCTGGAGAAGCTGTCCTGCAATGCTGTGTCCAGTAAGCTCATTAGCTGTTCGTCTTTATTTCCAGAGCCTCTCCCGAGGAGGCTGCTGATCCCTGTGGTGACTGCCCTTGTTGCTGGATCTCCTCTTCAGCATTCGTCTTCCTTCATCGGAGCAGGGAGTAATCTGTCACCGCTGCCATTGTCTCAGCACCGCGCTTAAAATCTCTCCCGCAGCTGAATGTTGGTGAGAACCGGTGTGTTACAGAAGAAGCAGGAGCGCAGGGAGCTTCTTGGTTACGTATTGTGGTTTATGGGCTTAACGTACAGCCCTGGACAGAGCTGGAGCCGGACGCGTTTTTGAGCCAAGCGTCAGGAGCTGGAAGATGCGAAGCGCTGGGTGAGGGGAGATGGGGGCTTGGCCAAGGCATCCCAGTTAAGAGAGAGGAGACAGATGAAGTTGTGGTGTGGATAGCTACTGCCAGCCTTACTTCTGAGGCCACGTCTACAGGGCAAGGCTCTTGCCAGCCTGGTTCTGTCATGCCGAGGTGGGAGAGCAGCGCGATGCCAGACGGATACACCTGTGCTCGTTTTACGCAGGTTTTGCTGGTCTCGCCTGGACTGCGGGGCTGGGCTCTGACCTGTGCTTTGCTGCAGTGGCCCTGCTGACAGCGTGGGATGGCTGAAGGTGTGCATCTGGAGAAAGCAAAGCCTTGAAGATGACTTGAGTACTTTCTGGGGTATTTTTCCTTGGGTGGTTTGTCAGCTGGGTCAGTACTTCGCCTGAACAAGGCACAAAGACAAGCCGTGGTCTTAATCTCCAGGAAGCTTATTGCAGACTTCCTTGCAGTAAATTTCCTTGTCATCTGTTGACAGACAGATAGTTGGGAAATTTTGAGAAGTCTTTGCAGAAAATGAGTCATTTGGTGTACAAATGGGAGAAGTGAAATGTTCTTCTCTGTGTCTTGGAGATCTTGCTGGTTAGCGTCGACATGGTGGGGAATTTTGCTTTGTCAAACGCATGCTTTGTCGTCGGGGTCTCGGTGTTTGCCAGCAGTTCCTGTTCTTGCCGATAATTCTTGCTGATAGGTGGTCCTGGGTTCAAATGCGGCTGGTGAAGGAGACGTTTTCTGCACTGTGCTGGTGGAGAGAGCAGGTCTGGGGGCTTCAGCAGCAAATCCTCCTTCCAGCCGAGGGAGTGTGCCAG
>NW_009608177.1:7651-11232 GCF_000690535.1 Cariama cristata
GGACCGTGCCAGCCTCCAGCCGCTGCTCACCCTCTTTGGTCTAGCACTTTCTAAACTCAGTCTCAAAGAGGCCTTTAGATTCATTACGGCGAACAAACAGCGACCTGCTCTGCCCCAAAGCATGTCTTTTTTGCGGCAGCAGCCTGATCTTTGTTAAGCGTAACCAGCTGTAATTCCCAGAGCTTGGCTTTCCCTGTAGCACCGGGCAAGTGCCGAGGCTGGCGGTGCCTGATCTCGCCCCACGCGTACCGAGGTTTCTGCCCTCGCAGTGATGTCGGCGGGCAGCAAAGCTTGCCGCTGCCTCAGGTCGCAGTCCGGAGTCTCAGCTCGGGCCTGTCTTGGCAGGCGTCTTCAGCGTCGTGCTGGACTGTGGACTGCGGACTGCGGCACGGGTGTGTATTCCCTCTGCCGCAGGGAGACGATTACCAACAGAGATGTGGTAATGAGTGTGTTGGGGTTACGTTGTCTTCGGCTCATCCAGCTCAGCCAACGTGAGCCCTCAGTCACGGTGAATATTGAGCTAGACTGACCAGAACCAGTGCGAAGACGGCTTCTTCCCAGCTCACTGGGGGGACGGCGAGAGTGTTTGGGAGCTCCCTTGCAGCCCCATTTAGGTGGGGATGCCCCTGTCAGAGGGACGACATGGGAAGGCTCTACATTGCCCAGTCCCCAACAGTGCTCCAGCGTCGCTTCTACCCACCGACTTCAGAGCTTTTCCTGCGGTAACCTTCCTGCTCCCATCCCCGGCAAGGCGAGGAGGAAGCCGGGTGCCGAGGGAAGGAGTCTCACCCACCGTCGTGCAGTGGAAGGTGACAGAATCTCGTGCTCCTGGTTTAACCACATGCGTGTTTGGTGGTGGACAGCTGAGAGAAGTGATTTGTTGGAGGAAGTTGCTTCTTGAGTGCTGCTGAAGTCTGGCAGACCTCACTGAGGGCTGCCCGAGCCTGGCTGTGGTCTCCGGCCTGCAGCGGTTTGCTCCACCGTGGACAGAGTTCTCCTCTATTTCTTGTCCTGCGCAGGAGAGCACTGTGCCCCGTCTGCAGTACTACCTTCGTGCAGGGAAGGATTCGTTGGATTTGGTCATCATCTGCTCCGGTTGTATCTGGGTGTCCTTTCTGTAAGGTATGGAGGGACCGAGCCCTACGGTCAGCTCCGCAGCCCTCTCCTGGGACCAGGCCTGTCCCCTGGAAGGGTAAGGGTAACGCCTGGGTCTTTGTTCCAACTCCAAATGGAGGCAGAAGCTTGAGGAGCAAAGTACTGTGGTGTCCCATTGTCTCGGGAGAAGCACATTCAGCTCTCAGATCCTGCAGGTCTGTGGCCACGTAAGCAGCACATCGTTCAGCCGTGCTCCTCTCCCCTTGCCAGCTGCTCCCGATTTGCCTGTGTCGTATGATTTACCCTTCCCTTTCTTCGTCGTTCATTGATGATGATTCCAACCTGAGTTACTATGGTGACTTTATTGCAAAGGTGCGAGTCCTCCGGCCCCGCACGCCCGCGGCACCGACTGCTCCTTCCTACCGTGCCGCAGAGCAGAGAGGCGAGCAGGGCTGCGATTAAAGCAGCATCTGCTCTTAGACAGACCTGCTGGGAGCGGCGGAGAGCCGGCAGTGGGTGGTACCGGCGTTTTGTGAATGAAATGATGCATTGCAGTCCTATTGTCGGGAGTCCCGGCTCCTCGCCCCCTCCCAGGGTTTGATGTCGGCTCAGGGAGAAAATGGGTGGCAGCAGAAGTCGCCAGGGGCTGAGGAAGGTGTGGGAGAGGAAGAGGAGGAAGCCGGCAGCGTGTTTGTTCTCGATCTGCTGGTAGAAGGGAAAGCATGATGTCTGAGGTCTGTGCTGATGGGAAGTTAAGCTCAGGACCTAGTTCTAGCCTAGCTGGGATCAAGTAACTAAAAACCAGCCTTGACTTTTGCAGACTAAGCAGTGTGTCCTGCAGTCTGGGTCATCCAAAAGCTCCTGCTGCCAGCTGGGGCAGGGGCACTGGCTGGAGATGGGCTCGAGGCTGAGCGTGGGACGGTGACTAAAGTCCCTTGCCTTTGTCCTTCTCGCTTCATGGCAGGGGTGGGACGCGCAGAGGAGAGTTGTTTTGGCCTGCCGTCCCTCCTGGTGCGGGCAAGCGGCAGCCTTCTCCGCACGGCCGGAGTCTCTGACTTTTCCTCCCCGTCCACCCATAATCGTACCTGGGCAGCGGTGCTGTGGGGCTTCGCCGAATGGCTTTATTCTAGGGGAGTGGAAGTGATCCGGGATAAGCCAGCAGCACGTGAGCATCCGTCAGGTGGGACAAACGCGAATGTCGCCTTAGGGTGACGATGTTGGTGGCTAACAGCCTGACTCGGTGACGAGGGCTGCCCTCTGCAACCAAATTTGCTGCTTTGGAGACCACGCTCCTGTCCTGTGGAAGAGCTGGCTGGCGAGGAGGGGATTTTCCCTGTTCCCAAACTTAACAACCTCATTGCTGTAAAAACTGTGTACAGCTCTTCGAGCCTGGGGGCTGCTTCGTTATCCCTTCCCTGAAACGATACAGGAGCTCTGAGAGAGCTGACGAGCGTGGGTAGCGTCCGAGCTGGGGGAAGCTTTCTTGTCCGGCTCCTGGCAGAGCACGAGCGCTGTCTCTGGCTCACAAGCGCCGCTTGGGGCTTTTTAAACTTGGTTCAAAGCCTGGGATCTCTCACCTAGATTTGTAAGTTGAGATCAGACCTTTCCCGGGCAATTCTTCTCCATAAAAGTTCAATAAAAAATGATCAATGTGATGCGGTAAGAGCTGTTCTCTTTCGTTGGCGAGCTGGGGATTGAAAGTTAAATCTCACGCTTGATTTAAGGCAAGCCGGGATGATTCTGTGACCAACACTGTGTCTTTGGTGGTGAGATGATGACAGTCTGTTCCCAGGCTCTGGGAAGGAGCAGGTGATTGCCAGAGGGAGTATTTGAGAACCCTTTCTTTCCCTGCATGTCAGGATTCGTGGCTGGGAAAGTGCAGGCTGCTTTTGTCTTGCACTCCTCTGAAGCATCAGGTAATGGCCGTAGCCGGCAGCGCAGAACAAGGACAATGCGGGGCTTTTTGGTGGAGAAATTCCTAGGTGTGAGCAAAGCCGAACTGGGGTTGTGGTGTGGTTGCCGATGTTGCTTCGGCAGCGGTGAGAAACTCCTTGGCTGGTTTGTTCCAGGCTCATCCCAAGCAGCTGCTCGGGAAGCAGAGGCAAAAGGGATCTGTCGTCTCCGGTGATCTACGGGCTCTCCGGCAGCCTTCCCAGAGCACGGCCGGGCTGACCGGTAGGGATGCGGTGGGTGAAGCTCTGCCTGTTCCTGTTTATACAGGGAATGTTTTGGATACCACACTCTTCACAGAGACGCTTGTGATGACTGCAAGTTTATGGAGACTCACTACTAAATTTAGCTCTTATCGGGAGGAAAAACAGACTTCTCCTTTTCCAGATTTGGAAGGGAACCTAACCTTTCTCTTTCCTTTGAAATCAAGTCATAGGTCCAGCATCTCTCCAGGCTGGCCAAGGTATGGTCCCTATCTTCTGGGCAAAGCAAGAGCCAAGCGATGGTGAACTGCCCAGGGCTCCCAGGGAGAGCAG
>NW_009608177.1:11250-21556 GCF_000690535.1 Cariama cristata
TGGGTCTTCAGAGCTCCCACGGGGCTCCTGAAAGGCTCTCTTGATCAGGTTGGAGCAATTCAGGAAGCAGAAACGTGTTACAGTGCTCCTGGGCTGTTTGGGGGCAAGGCAGAGCAGCCTGCCTAGAGGTAACTGAAGGGAACACGTATCTCCTTTACGTGGCACCGAAGGAGGCGTGTTCGTGGGTGCTGTGTCCTGGTGGATGGGAGCACCAGCGTCTGAAATCACTTACCTTTGTTCCCCGAGCCTCCTTGCCTGCTTTCTCGTCTTGTTCACTTGGACAGATTTAGGGAAGACCACTTACCTTTTGGAACTGTAGAGGATCTGGAGATGGACTTTGCCCTGGCAGGGTAGTATGTACTATGCGTTCCGTGTTTTCTTCCCCCAGTCTGTGGTCTCCTTGCGTTTGCCTTTAGCCGACGGGAAAAGGCTGGCGTTCTGGGTGCGAACGTGCCCTGTCGTACCGTTGAGAAATGGTAAAAACTGCAAAACTTGTTTTAAATATTCAAGGGGATGCATGAAACTTCTTCAGAAGTTTTAGCTGTGTCTGTAGTCATTAAACATAATTCAGTAACTAATAACCTGAGGAATCATCAGTAGGAGATTCGAGTGAAGTTTAGACCAGGGTGAAACTGGAGCAACCAGAGCGGTTGAGGCTGGAGGGGTTTTCAGGGGAAGCAGATACGTGATGGATCGCTGGGCTGGCGTGGCGTGGTTTGAAGGCTCTGCGGTCACCTCTGCCTTGCTTATGGCTCTTCTGCTTTCTCTTTTGCAGGAACGGGGTGAATGTCGAAGGAGCAACGCACAAGCAAGTGGTCGACCTGATTCGCGCCGGCGAGAAAGAGTTAATTCTGACGGTGTTGTCCGTGCCTCCCCACGAGGCGGATAATCTCGATCCCAGTGATGACTCTTTGGGGCAGTCTTTCTATGACTACACGGAAAAACAAGCTGTGCCCATCTCCATCCCCACCTACAAGCACGTGGAGCAAAACGGCGAGAAGTTTGTGGTTAGTATCCGCTTGGACGGTGCTTTCTGGAGATAGGCTGCGTCTGCACCCCGAGCTGTTAGTGACAATTGGTGGCAGCACGCTCTGTTTGTCTTCCGGATGGAGGGACGTTAATTTATTATTGACTGGTTTTGACACCGTCTTATTTAGGCTTGCCCGTCTTCACTCTTACTGTGCCCGGTTATTCTTTTGCAGCTATTTCCTCTGTGCTGGGAAGCTTTTTTTTATTAATGTATCTGGAATAGCTTGATCTCTTGTGGAGATTAAGTAGGAAGTTATTATTTTGTTCGTCTAAGCTTTCATATTTGTATCTCCTGTTTTACACCAAGTGTTAAGGACATCTGTGATAGATATAAAAGCAAAGGGAACAGATGTCTTGAAGCATAGCTTCCCATCTCCAGACTATCTTTTCCCTTTAGGGAAATAGCTGTAAAAAGTCTTTTTCCTTTGGGTTCCCTGCCTGTCTTGTTGCATTTATTGGGGAGGCTGGCAGTCATTTTCCTAGATAATGGGATCTGTCACCTAAGTACCTGACATGGGTGCATCCTCCGAGGCTTAAGGTTGATTCTGGCTCACCAGGGATGGCTGGCTGTGGCTGTTAAGGAAATGTTTGGAGAGGGACCCAAAACCAGGTTGGACGAAGACACTTGTCTGCAGAACTGCTTCTTCTTGCAACATTTGGGGTCTGTTGAACTTCCTCGGTTGGCCTGACCTTGCTTAGCTCTTCTGCTTCCTTGCCTGCCTGTGTAGCACTGACAGATGCTTGGCTTGCAAACTCTCTCGCTCACCCCGTTGTCCAGCACCCCGCTTTGGGAGCAGCATGCCTCGGGTCTGAGCTGCGGCGAGGGTCGGCACCGCCTGCGGCCAAACCCCAGCTGGCTCCCAGTTGCGGTCAGCGACTGGTAGAGAGGGAAGCCTGCCACAAGGGCAGTATTCTTCCCCCTGCAAATAGCTGCTTATTGTTAGGAGCACCGTCCTGCCGGTGTCCAGACCATGTTTTCCTTCTGCTCTGTGTGCTGTCTTCGTTTTTCCAGAGCCAGGGAATTGCGTGGCTGTCGGTGGGCGTGGACGATGAGGTGGAGGGATTTGGGACGAGATGACGAGTATCGGGCGTTTTAGTTATCCTGCTGCTTTGACTCGTGGCCGGAAGGTTTGTGCCGTACGCTGGCTCCCTTCGCCCTCCCGGACTGGGAGGTAGGTTTGGCTGGAGCAGTCGCCCTTGGGACACGATTGCGTCGTAGTGTGAAGTGCCGGGAGACAGATGACAAACTGGCTCATCACTTTTTTCCTCTCCTGGCTGAGAATGAAGGTGTTTTCCCAAGGAAGACAGGAGCTAACATCAGTGCTGCAGAAACAGCGTGCGTGTGTGTGTGTGAGCGGAAGGGTGGAGAGGGTTCGGCAGCGCTTGGGTCGCCAGAAGAGTCCGGCTCCTGTGCAAAGCGTGTCCCTTCAATGTGTCACTCTGTCTCTGAAGGGGACAGATGGGATCCTTGTGAATCCACAGCCTCTCGGGGAGCGGGTGCTTTCCCTGCACCCTGCTCTCCCAGCCCTGGTGGGATGCTGTCCGGTAAGGTACTTGCCATATGGGGCAGGAGAAAAAGGGTCCTGGAAACCAGAGGTTCTTAAAGAAGCATAGTGCAGGGCGGGGGTCAAAGGGACCCTCTTCTCTGGACTGACTCAGATCTAGCCCCAGCACCTTCTGTTGAGGCAATGCCACAAGGGTTGAACGCGTGCTTCTTTTTAAGGAAGAAGCCGTGGTTTTGTTGGAGCGCCTTCCCCTTGTGAAGGTTGTCAGGAGGTGCCTGGAGGGTGCGTGAGCTGGGACTGCTCTGGGCCCCCTCATCTAGGGAACGGGTTGGGGTTTTGGGTCTTCTGAGCGCTGCTGAAGCCACCCTCGGTGCATCTTTGGGACATGCCTCTTGCCAGACTCCACCTCTGTGCTCCGCCAGCCCTTCGGCTTCGGGAGGATGGTGAAGGGTGATGCTCCTCTCCTCCAGAGGAAAGGTTGCGTTTGCAAACTCTTCCCTTGTGCAACATGAAAACGTGTGAACCTATTCTCTTCCTCCCTCCATCCCTTTCCTCGCGTGAAGCTAATTAAGGTAACGCTGCTGGCTGGAACCTCGCTATCGCTGAGGGCATATTAGCAATGCCTAGATAAGAGCTTGTTTAACTTGCCTGCGAGACTGAGCAGATTGGCTTTAAAAATGGAGGCGGCTGGTTAGTGAATGGGAAGGGAATTCCCTGAAGAGTATCGCAGGGCTGAGAAACATCCTGTGACCGTAACTTTGCTCCACATTTCCCTTATTTGGGACCAGAGTCCTATTTCCTTAACAGTGTCCAGAATGAAACTGGAAGAGTGCATGCATAGCAAAGAAACTAGTTAACATTGGGTGTTCCTAAAAGGTTTCATAGTGGCTCTCCCCAGGATCTGCCCTGTGTTTGGTGCCCGACGGCTGCGAGGGGCTGTCTCCAGACACAAACCAAGGCTGCTGCTCGGTTCGGGACCTCCCTCTGTCTTGGAGGAAATAGCTCTGGACCTGAATCCAGAGCTGTGGGGCTTTGGGTGCAGCGTGAGGCTCAGTTCTGCAAAAACCTGGAAATTCCAGATGTGCTTGACACTACTGCTGAAGGTGATGAGGCTCTTGTTGCCAAAAACAGCCGATGCAGTCAGCACAGTATTGCTGTGGCATCCGTCTGGTGGGGGCTTGGCGCGTCTCGGGGACCCTCCTCTGTGCAGGACACCATCCAGGTGAATGCCGTGACGGCTGCATCGGGGCTCGAGGCCTTTTCTGAAGGGTTTGGGTGTTTTTCCTCTCCTTTTGAGGTAGAAAGGCGCCTTGAACTCACCCTGATCCTGCTGCTGTCGGATGGAGGTGGTAGCTGGGACATCCCCCAGCTCCAGCGATAAGCAATGGCATGTTTAACTCTTCATACCAGTTTCTCATTCTAACTCAAACCCTCCTAGTTCAGTCTTGCGCTACCTGTGGGTCCGGGAAGGCAGAGCTGTGCCAATTTGGATTTGGAAAGCTTTTCTCCCCGCAGTGAGCCTCTTCTCCTCCCGGCAGGTCTACAATGTTTACATGGCGGGCCGCCAGCTCTGCTCGAAGCGGTACCGGGAGTTTGCCATCTTGCACCAGAACCTGAAACGGGAATTTGCCAACTTCACTTTTCCGCGTCTCCCGGGGAAGTGGCCGTTCTCTTTGTCGGAGCAGCAGCTGGACGCCCGACGGCGAGGGTTGGAGGAGTACCTGGAGAAAGGTACTGAGCTGGGAGCTGTACACAGCCTTCCTTGCAAGTGGGGAAACAAATCCTCGGGGTACATCCTTCCACGGGTGGTCCAAAACTTCACGGGTGTTCGTTTGCCTGTGAGGGAGAGAAGCTCGTTTGTAGCTGGATTGGATTTCACAACTGAAGCGGTGAGAGGGAGCTCAGAGTTGCTGCGGCTTAATGATGCGTGTGTTACCTGCTCGGAGTGCACTTCCAGCAACAAAATGTATAATTAGTTTTTTAACACACAACGAGCTTTTATTTATAGTGTCACGTTGCTCGCCAGTAATCTTGGAGATGAGGGAGCACAGGGAGGAGGAAGAGGAGGAAGGGAGCTTTGGAGCAGGGAGAACATCGGGTTCGAGGCTGTTCTCATCAGGGGAGCTCAGCTCAACCTGAGCTTGCTCGCAGCTGAACGCCTTGGTCCTTTTTGATCAGAATTGTAATGCCTGCAGCAGGAGCTTCCTTTAGGTTGAGTTCAGATGATGGGAAAGTGGGCGCAAAACCTTATCTCTGTATCAGGGTGCCTGGCTAAAAGATCTGACCCTGCATTTTGCAGTGAAGAGGCTGTAGGTGGGATTTGGGGGGGCAGTGACCCCTCATCTTGTGATGCTGTCTTATTTTCTTAGTTACCTGGAAGCAGCTCAGTTAGTTTGTGTGAGCTTAACGGCCTCTCCTCTTACCCAGCACCCGGGAGTGAAGCTCCCCCTTCCCGTAAGATGGACGTGGGTCACTTTTTCCCCACCCCGCTGATATCTCAGCTCTGCCTTGCCCACCTCGTTCGTCTTCATCCTCAGTTACCGGCTGGCTGGAGGAAAGGGCAGACTGGTTGCATCCTAGAGGCAACATGATACAGTTTGGGTCCAAATTATTTGCCAAACTTGGCCTGAATTCCTAAATAGTTTCAATCCCTCTGAAATAACTGTTTTTTTAGAGGCAAAAGTACTCTTTATGAAATTCTTGCCCACTTTTAAGCATAGTCTAGACCTCCTGTTGGCTGTGTGCCTGGGGCCTGGATTTCACCCACAGGGAATATCTCAGCGAGTTACTCAACACCGCTGTTTGCTTGCTATTGTAGGGGATTCCGGCTGGATCAGTCTTCGTGCCAGGACACCTGATACAGCCCGGAAAGCACTCGCTTTGAGGAGTTTTTTTCCGGGCTGGAGATACCACCCTTGTTTCACGCCACCCGCAGAACAGACAGTTGTTATTTCCATGTCACCTTTGGGCCGGTCTTGGGGGACGGGGGGGCTCCCCCTTTCTCCGGGCACCCCGCTAACCTGTGCTCTCTGTCCTGCAGTGTGTTCGATACGTGTCATTGGGGAGAGCGACATCATGCAGGAGTTCCTGTCGGAGTCGGATGAGGTAGGCGCGTAGGTGATGGTGCTGAAGCTCTGCCGTGACCTTCCCTGTGACAGAGGCTGTAAATGCTTGGTAAAACTGGATCGGAGAGCAAAGACGTTCCCTGCCAAAGCCTCAGTTGGTTGAATAGAAAACCATGGCAAAAAATCAAGGCTGCGGTTTGGTGTCTGTTATTTTCTCCATCGCAGCAGCTCAGAGCAGCTTTGATGCCGCTCTCGGGGATGCGCACGGTGCATTGCTATTTGCCCTTCAACCGTTGTTCTTTTCCCAACCTTTCCATGGTGCGTGAAGTTGCCGTGTCCCAGAGCTGTCTCCTGCTCTTCACTGGCAAACCCGTGAATGGAAAATGCTACCCTGTCCTGGTCTGAAGCAGTTTGTTCAGCTTCCAGTCTCGGAGCAGAGCTCACACCTTCCTTCTTTCAGAATTTCTCTGGTGCAGACTGGAATGGGGTTCTGGAAGCTTGCAGAGCAGCTGGTTGCTAGAAGTGACCATTTTAATTAGCCAGCGTGAGGCAATAAATAGTCCATAGAGCTCGGGGCTCGGTTTGTGTGATGCTGATTTCTGTCCTCTCCTCTTCCCTCCTTCAGAATTACAACGGCGTCTCGGACGTGGAGCTCCGAGTAGCATTACCAGATATAACAACAGTGACAGTAAGAGTCAAAAAGAACAGCACTACAGACCAGGTGTACCAGGTGAGCTACTTCTTTTTTTGCCTTGGCTGGAAGATTAACGTGATTCAGACGTTAACCGAGACCCCATGGGCGCCCACTTGGTTCTCTCCGCTCCTCTCGAGTGCGGCTGGGCACAAGTGATGCTGCTTTGCTGTAGCAGAGAGGACGAGGCACTAGAAAACTAACCGTACGCCGTGCTGAAGCAGCGTTTTCACTGACAGGCTTGGCTGCAAGGACAGAGTCATCGCTGAATTAATTTTCACTGATAATATCTTAAAGCTGGCGGATGGCTCTAAGCACTAGACAGATTGTGTGTTATGACTTGCAGTGGCTGCGGTGGAGGAGTTGGATCCAAGAGCTGCCAGCAACCAACACACGAGTCTTGCTGTGGCTGTGGGGCAGGACAGCAAGTTGAATATTAAGGGTAGTGCCAGATTATGGGTTTGCAAGTGGCCGGAGGCCCAGTGCTTTTAAGTGGAAAACTAAGGAGAAGTGACTTCAACCAGCAGTGCAGGAGGAAAAACGCAAGCTGTCGATGGATCAGGGGGAAGAAGATGATGCAGGGGAGACCCTTTTGGAAAGGGGAACTAAAAAAATGTTGCTGCAAGCAAGGGAACCAGAGGGTTGTGAAAGAGCAGGCTCTCGGGAGCTCCGGATCCGCACGGCAGAATCCTGCAGATAGATGGGATTTGCAGTTTGGGGGACAGCCTGTTGAATTTCACGTCGCCTCCGCCGAGGTCTGTGGGTTTTGGCTGTGGCATTAGCCTGCAGGACTGAAGCTTTGTTGGAGAAAACTCCTAGGGGAGGTGTGCACGCCTCCTCTGTCAGGGGTTGAAGCTGGAGGCATCAGAAGAAAAGGTGACCTAATTGTCAGCCATGGTGGCACTTAAAATCTAGAGCAATTTACAGGAAGGTGAAAGCAGGGGAGTCTAAGCTCTTGCTTCAGAAAATCTCTGGTTTTACTGGAGGAGTAAAATTCCGGTTTTCCGTGGTGACTAACACCTCGGGTTAGGAAATACTTGGGAATAACCTGTATGAAGCTGACTTTGCCCTGGAGTGGGACGGACAGCTGCTGGCTCCTGTTTTGCTCACTCCGTTTTCCCATTCGGTTGCTCTTCAGGCTGTGGCTGCGAAAGTTGGAATGGACAGTATTACCGCAAACTACTTCGCCTTGTTTGAAGTGATCAATCACTCCTTTGGTAAGTCTTTTAATCCCCTCGGTGCTGACGAGCTACTGAGAAAGCTCTGCAGTGCTGGCAGAGCCCAGTGGCACTCTCATTTAGGTCTTATCTCTGCTTGCAAAATCAGGAGCCCCCGGGAGGAATTGGGCAGGCAGAATAGGCTCTGATAACGAGGAGCCCTCAAAGTTTGATGGCTTTTTTGCTGCCACTTGACTTTCCTGTTCTTAAACAGTTCAAGGAGATGAGTTTTTTGTTAAACTGAGAGATGCATTTTACTTGAGTTTGAAGGGTCCAGCGAGCTTAGAAAAAGTGGGCAACGTCATTGCAACGGGGCAGTGGAGGGAGAGGAGGAGGGCAGCGGCTTGGGATGGAGCGAAGGTGCTGGAAATTGGATTGAGGGCACCCTCGGTCCTAACACGTAGGTGTAGGGAGATATCCAGGTCCTGGGGTGGGTGTGTGCTGCGAGCCACGTCTTAGCTTCTCATCTCTCCTTCCGTGGTTAAATCCTGATGGTATTTGAGGCTTGACTGTGGGAATCTGAGCGATCGTTTTGGCCCTTAAGTAATTGCCATCCTTCCAGCTAAGCACGTGCTGGGGTCTCCTGGCTGCTGTTCAGATCCCCGACCGCAGCAATCTCTGATTTCACCCAGCTTCATGTTGGGTTTGATGAAGCTGTAGAGAGGCCAAAATATCGTGGTCACACCACAGAATGGGTGTAGTGGTTGGTTTGTGTTTTGTTTTTCCCCTGTGCTGGGTTTTAAACCAAGTGTATTTCTCGTTCCCAGCTGGGTACCTTCATTTCTGGATTGTCGTCTCTCTATGCCTCAAACTCATCCCCTCGTTACGGCAAACTGTGCCTTGTAGGAAGAGATCTCTGGGGCCGTTCCTCGTGCTCATGAGATTCCGGCTGAACAGCCGGGGCAATTTTTAGCTACATAAAGCCCTCCTAAAATGACTGCTCTCACAGAACAGGCTAGGTTTGCATTCAGATGCTGACCCTGGGGCAGCCGAGATCACCAGTCTCCTGTAAAACCGTTGGCATCGCGGAACTGCCTCTGATACCGGGTTTGTGGTCACTTCTTGGGAGTTACCGGGTGCTGGTGTGTCCGAGGAGGACAGGGAAGACCGGGGCTGGAGGGTTGACGTACTTGGAGATTGCCGAGGCCGGGCAGGGCTGTGTGGAGAGCCTCGAGCGGGAATACCTGCCCTTGGGAGATGGGACGTTGCAGCGTGCTGGCACAGTCTCTTGCAGGAAGCTTTTACGGTGCCAGACTCTAACGGAGCCGTTAATTCCTCGTTCCTGTGAGTGCTGCACTTCTCAGACTGCACCAGAAAGTAAAAACTCCCGTAAACCTTTATGGTTTGTGCTTTCTGGGCACTTGCTGTCAACGTCCCCATTTATTCCGGTCTGGGTACACTGCCATTTAATTTCTCTGGAAGCCATAAGCTCCATCTGCAGTACGATAGTGACCATATCCCGACCCGATGGTGATGTACTGGCACCTGCCTCTTTTGGGTTTTTTGTCCATTGTAGCTGGGTAAAGCCGATTCGAACACAGTAAATGTCTCGACAGGGACTCGCTGGTGGCCCAGCTGCTCCAGTTTGGCTGAGCAGTGCAGCAGGTTTTGTCTGGGCTCTGGTGGCAGCCTGCCAGGACTGGGGGGGGACCTTCTCCGGTCCTCCGCACTGTGGGTACAGCGCACAGGTCCAGAGCACCGTGATCCTAAGGCTTAGGCAGGGTGGACCTCGCTGTGCGCGGCAGGGGATGAAGTCAGGCTGTCGTGCTGATGCTTGAGAGCTGCGCCGAGCTCTCCGACAGCCGAGAGGAGTTCAGCCTCACGCAGATTCCCACCTGTGCACGAGAGGCGATCGCCAGGGACCAGCGTGGTCTGATGCAGTGAAAGTTGTTATTGAAAAAAACTGAATTCGGTCAGAGAGGCTAAAAAAGGGCCTGGGAGCAGACCTGGGGTCCTGATCCCGTCCGACTTAGCTAAAGGGCATCGCCGATGTTGATTTGTACAGCAGCCAGGCTGCAGTCACGGGTGCTGCTGCTGATGCTGCGTGTGGCAGTGAGCTCACCTCCCTGTCCTCTGCTTTTTCCAGTGCGCAAACTGGCGCCCAACGAATTCCCCCACAAACTCTACGTGCAGAACTACACCTCGGCGGTGCCAGGAACATGCCTGACGATCCGCAAATGGCTCTTCACTACAGAGGAGGAGATTCTTCTCAATGACAACGACCTGGCAGTCACCTACTTCTTCCATCAGGTAGGTGCCCAAGAGCTGTAACTAGAATCATAGAATCATTTAGGTTAGAGAAGACATTTAAGATCGTCAAGTCCGACCGTAAACCTAACGCTACCAAGTCCACCAATTTTTTTACTGGAGTTAAGGCAACACAAGCACCCAGCTCCCAGGACTACTCCAAACACCGCTATCCTTTGGCATACCGGCAACAGAGTGTGAAACTGAGGGCCAGGCCTGCCCAGATAAGTTCCAGGAGTAGAAGTCTGCTTTATGCAGCTTCTCTGGGATGAAGTGAGGCCAGGAAGAGCCGTGTTCTCCCATTGCCTGTATAAAGCTGGTGTAGGATGACCAGCTCAGAGGTAGATATCTGCAGAGTTCAGTAAGAGGAATCCTGCTCTGTTTCAACCACCAAAAATGCTGTCCCAGCACTCTCTGATATAAGCCTGTACCAGCCTCTGGTACAAATTGAAATAAAAATAGTAGTTGTCAAATTCTTTTGATCTCCTAGACTGGATCTTTACTGGCTGGCAGCTTTACCAGACGCCTTTTGACAAGGGCCGGGCTCCGCTG